>NW_027108531.1:92096-92557 GCF_000696795.3 Halyomorpha halys
AGTTTCTTTATTTTTTAATTACGAAATTACAATAAAATTATATTCTATGCAAAAAATGATTGACTGTAACTGAATATGAAAGAGATGGTCAGGGGTGCGGTCAAAAAGGAACAAAAATTAGTTAGTAGCTATTTATTTGCCAATATCTCCGGCCCACTTGGCAAAGCTTCATCACGGCTAAAAAAAAGATACAAAACAACTTGAAATATGTTGACAATTTTAGGTAATTATTGTTATCTTATTATCTTATGTTATCAACATATTTAGAATTGTTTTATATCTTTTTTAGCCCTGCAAAGTGGAGAGAAACAGCTAATAGATAATTGCTAAATATATTTTGTTTATAAATGGAATTCGGTCCGGGTGCAGTCAAATTAAACTCAAATAGTTATATTATGTACTATTTTTATTTGAGCCAATGTTTCGCCCCACGTTCCAGGGCTTCATCACGGCTAAAAAAA
>NW_027108531.1:92795-93084 GCF_000696795.3 Halyomorpha halys
CTAAACTTTGATGATCATTAAGTTTATTTAATTAGTTTGCATTTGTTTATTTTGTTGATTTTTTTATTATTGAAAGCATTATGTTGGTTTTAGGGCTCAGTTATGGCTTGTGAATATCTTCTGCTGAACGGTGTCCCTATCAATGCCCAAGACAGTAACGGTAGAACTCCACTTCACCTTGCCGTAGAACTGGGTACCTTTTTTAAATTATTTATTGTATAGAAGTTTTAAGGTCAGGCAACCTCCTAATATCGAACTTTAATGATATATGTCTTGTAATATCCTCTCT
>NW_027108531.1:94458-95064 GCF_000696795.3 Halyomorpha halys
ATATCAGAACTGTAAAAAATTTTGACTTTCAATTTTCAAAATGATTAGAATAACTTGCCAATAGATCGGAAAGTAAAAATGTGCTTTACACATGTGCACTTATTATTTATACCAGTTTGGATTACTGGAGTGTATTAATTTAAATCTTGTCAGTATCAAGCTTATTTTAAGACCTGACGATAAGAAATCCAGTTAATTCTTATTTTTATTTTTACAAATCTTAAACATTACAATATATTGTAATAATCAAAAATTATTTAAAATAAAATAAAAAGAATTTCAATAGTTTTAACTAATTTCAAATATAAAAGATAGCTTGGGTTCAAATTAAAAACTTTAATATTTAACAAATAATAGAATTTTATTTAAATTTTATAACATAAGAGACTCTTTTCTCAGGGCGGGTTTCCTGGCAATCAGAAACAGACGACACTTTACTAATAATAACACTTAATCTTGATTAATAGCTATTCTTTTTACTAACAATAAATTTCAGTTAGAAACAAAACTAACCAATTACACAATGTTCCTTTGATGATATATGAGTGTTGACATCCTCTTGTCCATGACGCTATGTCCAACTCCTAACAATGGCTTCCAGTCCTT
>NW_027108531.1:95114-95502 GCF_000696795.3 Halyomorpha halys
TTATAGGGAAATTAAAATTAAATTAAAGGTAATTTATAGATACCTTATTGTTGTAATATTCTCAGTTTTTTTTGTATCTTTTTAGCCCTGATGAAGCTCTGCAAAGTGGGGCGAAACGTCGGACATTAAAATAGTTTTAATCTATTTGTTCTTTTTTTGACCGCAACTCTGATCATCTTCTTATATTTAAATTTTCACGGTCAATTATATATACATATATCAAAATAAATCCTTTGTATGAATTTAATTAAGATATGATAATAAAAAAAAAAAATGAGTTTGTCAAAAAAAAATTTTATTATACATATTTCTACAATTAATTAAATTGGATTTACAAAATCAAATGATTTATACAATAGATATTATGTATTTCTAATTCCAACAAAAT
>NW_027108531.1:95552-97228 GCF_000696795.3 Halyomorpha halys
ACCAATTACACAATGTTCCTTTGATGATATATGAGTGTTGACATCCTCTTGTCCATGACGCTATGTCCAACTCCTAACAATGGCTTCCAGTCCTTCCTGCTTCTAGCCGGACGGACCCTAGCCAGCAAAATCAAGAGTGCCCGTTTCCTCTCCTCTATCTTCAATGTTCACTGGTCGATCCAAAAAATAATCGATTGTAGTACAATCGCTCTGCTTTATTTGCGATGTAAATAGTTTATTGATAATTGTTACTTTCTTCCATTTCTTCTTTGATTATTCCTTTTCCATAATTACTGCATAGGAACAACAAAAGTTGAAAAATTTCAATCCATGTTATCAAACACAAACAACCCAAGAAACACTTCGGAAGGACGCGCACCGCCATCTTTCTTGTTTTGAACAGCGTATTTATTTTAGATAATGAAAACTGGTTAGCTTGTTTTTTGATTTAAAATAACAAATAAACAATACTGAAACAATATACATAAAATAAAAACGTAACTAAAATCATTTATCTGTAAATATAAACTATTTATTAAAAAAGAGGATATTACAATATATATTTTTAAAATTAGCATCAAATATTCGTCTTTTTTGTAAGGATCTGTTCAATTGTTAAAAATTTGATTCTGTGTTTTTCCAATAAAATTCTAATTTTTGTAAATGATAGGTATTTTTGATCTACAGAAGTTCAACATTTAGAGGTTCAATCGAGTTAATATTATTATTATGTACAGGAGGGGTGTTGCCACCTTTTTATTCTTCTCAAATTTATTTATGTATTGTTTTTGTATCGTACAAATACTTTTTTGTAGGTCATACTGCTCAGGTGTGCCTCCTATTGAAACATCGGGCGAATCAACATATAAAGGATGCAGAAGGTGTCGAAGCTTTAGACATTGCCATCAGCACTGCTCACGCTGATATTGTCACTCTGTAAGTTACACATTACCCACTCGATCCTCTTACTTTCCTTATTGCTTCTGTTTCTTATTCATTTCGTCATCTAGTTTGCGCTTGGGTCGACTAAATGAAGAAATGAAAGAGTCCGAGGCTGGAACGGGCGATGACACCTTCAACGATGTGGTCAGAGACTTTTCTCAACTGGCCTTCAACTCGCCCGTCCGTAATGATGAAAATAATGGAGGGGGATGAAGCGAACATTGTACTGTCATGTAGACAGGCCAGGTAACGTACAGTTATATATATATCTATCATAGTTATTGGTTATAAAGATCTTTAATATATCAGTTATCTGTACAATTATAATTTATCAAATGTACTATTAAGGAACTCGGCGAATAAGGCACTGTACTACTAACTCCCTGGATCGGGTTTGGATTTAGCTGTGGCAGATAATTACCTATTCTGTTACTGTAGCCATGAGTCAACCCTGTGTGTTCAGGGGCCCTCCTGGGGCACATCCAGCCTCTATAAAACACCGTGCTTCCTTTCTAAGTACTGAACCTCTGACCTTTCATGGGTTGTAACAGCACAGATTTTTTTGTTTTTTAATTTTTAATCAATAACATTATGACATTAGAAGATTAAAAAACAAAGCCTCAAGTATCTCAAAGTCTGGTAAATAACCAACTTATTCAGTTAGTAACCAAATTATTTAATGTGTTGCCAATTCAAGATTCATCCGGACACAAATAGATAAAATCTTGTAAATG
>NW_027108531.1:97278-97877 GCF_000696795.3 Halyomorpha halys
ATGTTTCTTGATCACCATTGCCAAGAATATTTTCCTACAATTCATTACAAATGGTCAAAGAATAATCTTGCAATAACCTCTTTCTTTTATTTTTCGTGTTTTGATATTTGACATGTAATATGAATAATTTTTTTTGATAATGTTAATATTCAATAAAGGCCTATAATGACATTAATTATTATAGAAACAAATATATTGAATTTTTTTTTTACTCTTAATTGCTTTATTTTTCAAGTTTTGATATTTTCTATCTTGAAAAAAAAAATTAAATCTGTACGACTACCACCCATAGAAGGTTGTAATATTTTGTAAGGAAATACTGTTACTAAACCAACGGTTGTGTTAGGAGGTCATTTGGTCGGAATCATGCTCAACCACCAGATTTTTACCCAATTAAGGGTACCCATTTTATGAGGCTGGGTGAACTCCAGAGGGGTCCCGAACCACTGGGCTGACTCAATGGGATATTACAATATATATTTTTAAAATTAGCATCAAATATTCGTCTTTTTTGTAAGGATCTGTTCAATTGTTAAAAATTTGATTCTGTGTTTTTCCAATAAAATTCTAATTTTTGTAAATGATAGGTATTTTTGATC
>NW_027108531.1:98591-101027 GCF_000696795.3 Halyomorpha halys
TTCATCGGGATTTATAGTACATAAGCTACCTACTCCGATTATTATCTATAACAGTTTATTATTTTTAAATAAGGAGAAGATGGTTGGGAGTGTGGTCAGTGAAGAATACAAATGAGTAAAAACTTATTTATTTTAGTGCCAACGTTTCGACCAGAATTTCAGACCTCCATTCAAGGACGTCTTGAACCAGGTCCCAAAACTCTGAGCATCCTATCTACTCAGTGTCGGGACCTGGTTCTAGATGTGAGTATATTGAAATAATTCACTAATAAATAAATTTTTACTCATTTGTATTCTTCACTGAACGTACTCCCAACCATCTTCTCCTTATATATTGTAATATTTCAAATAAATAAAAGGGAATGTAATAGTTTTTATTATTTCTCAGATCTAAAATATAGCTTTGAGAATGACAAGGTTAAATGAAAAGATTAAATATTAAATAGATATGACAATTTTATTTTAAATTATATATAATATTATTGGCTCTTATCTCAGAGCGGGTTTTTCAGGCAATCAGTACACAATGACACTTAACTAAATTAATAGCTATTTTTACAAATATAATTAAATCCCAAGTAGAGCAAACTAACCAAGTACATAATCTTCTTTGATCATTGATGGTTCTTGATGTCTTCTTTCCCAAGATCCTATATCTAACAGTCCACAAAGGATTCTAGTCATCCCTGCTTCCAGGAGACTTCCTCTCACCAGTAATCCAAACAAAGAGTGCTGTTCTTCCTTCAATTATACTCTTCTTGGATGACTGAAGACTCTCGATGAATTCTTTCTAATGATGCTACCTCTGACAATAGACAAGCAGATGGTCTCTTGTTAGAAAGATGATCTCCTCAGTGTCTAAACAACAAGTGTCCCTCCTTTGTTCCTGTCTTTAATGTTCACTCATCGATTAAAAAAAAATCAATTACAGCACAACTGCTTTAATTCACTTGCAATGATCCACGATATAAATACTTCATTGATAGTTTTTATCGTCTTCTATTTCTTTCTAGATTAATTTGTACGATGATTGTGGTAGAGAAACAACAAAAGTTGAAAAATTTCAATCCACCCACTCAACATAGCAGTAATTCCACAAACATCAGAAGGGCACGTGCCATCATCTTGAAATATTTGAAGCAAGTTTGTTTTGGTCTTCATAACTTCTGAATGATGTGATTTGTTAGCTTGCTTTTTGGTTTAATAAAAGAAAATCAACAAATATTAACGTTGAAACGTATAATAAAATATAACTAAAACCACCTATTTATAAAAAACAACTTTTTATAAATAAAAGAGGATATTATATTATATAATCCACGATCAACTATTTACTCATCATTATTATTTTAAAAGGTTTTACAGTAGTACTTCAAAGCTTTATAATATTTTATTAATTATTATATATTTATACATGTTTCTAATTTGTTTCAGGTTGTCGGTACCTATTTTTATTGATCTGATAAACTAATGTGGAAACTTGCCGTTAGAACTTCTGTGCCAAAGGCTGTACCAGCAAATATTTTAATTGCCATCCTAAACATGGGATCCTAAACCAAAGGCTTTTTATATCTTTTGTTTTTAAATATTTTTTAACATTTTTTGTCTTTCTTCGTCTTTTATGACTTACACGCAGGGATAAAATACTGGTAAAAAAAAGTAAAAAGTGCTCTGATTTCAGCACTTTTTTTGTTGTGATAATCGCTTTATGGACGACATTCATTTTTTTATAAGCTTTATTTAGATTTTTTATTTTATAATTTTTAGGGCTAATTTTTTTTAACTATGTTGAAATTTTCCTATTATTGCCAGTTATATGTTTTAATTTCTATAATGGAGTAGTTCTTAACCTTTTTTAGATATGAGCACTTAGAAATTAGTTCTTGCATCTCTTAAAAAAAAAAATGTTATTAATGAAATTATAATTAGTAATCAAACTGCCTCATTAACGTTTGCACTTGGAATATACAAAATATAGTGCACTTATCCAGTAGTTCTATTAATGTTAGCTTTTTTCTCATAAGTGAGGCGAACAAATAGTAGTATTAATAGAAAACTAAGAAATTTCGCACACAGGGTTAAGAACTGCTGACTTAATGCGTTTTTTTATTTAAGTTATGAAATTATTTCTTGCCTATAAAAGCCTTGCCCAATCAAAAGACTGTAATTATAATACTGTGAGATATATGAGTTAGTATGCGTGATAAATCCCATTTTAATATCTTATACTCTTAAAGATTTTTATGAAATCTGTTAAGTAATTTGTTTTTGTTTTTTTTGTTACTACTTTGTAAGGCATTGTTATCTTAAATCAAAATATATTTTGTTCTATTACCAATATTTTTCAGAGCATTATTTTACATAACTATCAACGAAATGTCGGTTGTGCGATATATTTTAAAATATTTGCTCATTTTATCACTGACCGTTACTATA
>NW_027108531.1:101262-102264 GCF_000696795.3 Halyomorpha halys
ATATATATATTGATTTTTAAAACTACTGTTATTTTTTAAAGTTTTAAATTGTTACTGTATGTAGAATAAGTTTTAAAATTTTAGATTAAAAATAACAAGTTTTAAAATTTGTTTAGATGTTATATCATGTTTATTTTCGTAGATATTATATAATATAGAAATATATGACTATTATGACATCACATAGCTTTTTAAAATGCTAAGGCTACTTTTAGCAATGTACGAAACAAGAAAATACATATATAACCAGATCTCATAATTCTTTATTTTTTTCCTTCCTCTACGATGTTCATATTTATGTAATATTTTTTAAATAAAGGTTTTTATTTCATTATAGAGCAATACAAGACTCTAATAACAGAAGCAGAGGAAATCAGCTTGGAAGTAAATGAAGAAAAATTATATATAAGTATATGATTGTAAGCCGAAAAATCTACCCTAACAACATAGGTCTGCATGGATGGCAAATCATTTCCACAACCTCAATTAATGATAAGCGCACTGAGATATAGGAGTGTATAACAAGTGGAAACAGAGCCATCAAGAAGACTTAAATTCTGAAAAAAATTGAAGATAAGGCTGTACAGTACCATGATAAAGCCAACTGTGATATACGGCTGGGAGACCTGGGCTCTAACAAGTATCCTAGAAAGCAGAATAGAGAGAACTGTAAGGAAAGTCCTCCGTACAATTACAGGAACGATCTAGGACCAGACTTTAACATATGGAGAAGATGAACTGCTTGTAGAGACTGGTCAATCTATCTCACGATATGAAGGCAAGGAGGTTAAAGTGGGCTGGACATGAATCGAAGTAATCAATCAGGAGGCCTCTAGACAACAATGAATGCCAGTATAGTAGGCAAGAGACCATCTAGGAGGCCTAAAACCAGATGGATAGACGGAATCAAAGATGAAAGAGCTGCATGCAACTAACTGGAGTTGCCCAAGCTAGGCAGTAAAGCAGTAGCCCAAGATAGGCAGGCGTGGAGAAGGCTGGTTC
>NW_027108531.1:103096-113880 GCF_000696795.3 Halyomorpha halys
GACCAAATATAATTAACTAAAATTAAGGAAATTATTGCATTTACTATTTTACAACAGATTTAAATTAAAAAAGTAGTTTTTCTTATTACAAAGATGTTTAAATCTCAAAAATTACTTTTGGAAGATACTACGTTCTATAAAAGCAGAACAAAACAATGAACTTATATTAAATAAAATAAAGCTAACCAAAGAAAATAATATGAATTTAATTTTTTAATTCAGATATGAGGCCAAACTTTTCTCTGTATTAAACTGGCACCAAAGGAGGATGTCGATGTCACTAAATGTTCCCGAAAAAAAAAGCAAATATAATTTTTTGTTCATATTTCTAGCACACTATATTTTATTACTAATTCATTTTATAGTTTATTATTGAACCAAAAAAGAAAATACAACTTTTAGGTCAATGGTACATACAGTACCAAAATGGTTTTGGTCCATTTCAATTTTTTTTTTTGTAACCTGACAAAAGCGTACAGCGGCCACTTAGGGCCTATTGTATACCGTCCTTTCAGCAGTTGCGAATTGGGATATCTTGTATGGATCGACTGTTTGGCAAAGTTTAAGATCTAAGATATGACCTCATCTAAAGGTGAGGAATTGTATCATAGCCAGTGCACCATATCTGCATATCATCCTTTCAGCAAAACTTGCAGATAAGTGACTCTCAGCCACATTTTATGCAGATGCTTATTCAGCTGTATCCTGTATATAGTCCTGTCCCCCATCTTAAGGTACTCTTGTTCATATTAAGATATGTATTCCTTCTTTTTTTGTAGGAGCCTTTTACGAACATCTTTGGCTGCTCTAGTCTTCTGGTGTTCCTCTGGGAAAACCCAGCAGCCTTGCCTTCAGCTCTATTTTGATTTAGGTTATCGAATTCAAATTTTTTAATTTCAGTGAAGCTCTAAAAATATTTTTTTCTAATCCATCTATTAATGAAAACAAATACTACATAAAATTATAATTTATATATTTTATTATGAGGGGACCGATACACAATTATTCAGAATGACAAGTCATCATTCAAAAGCCAAACTGATTCAATCACAAAGACTTTCAATCCGACTGAAGCTTACTTGTAAATTAGATATTAAACAGTAAGATTGGAGTTCTATCAATGGGTAGATTCTCCACATGTTTGTATCATGTCACTATCTCACCTACAGCAAATTTACTTGTTGTATATGTTATACAGTTGGAAATAACAATAAACAAATGATTAAAAAAAATATATATAAACATCAAAGGATCCTGTGACATCTCATCTTATTTGTAATAAACAGTAAGCTTGTTTGGTCACTTTCGCATTGACCTGCTAGAATAAAGTGTAAAGGACAATATAGATGTTTAAAAAAATAGTTTGTAACTCTGGATTATCTCTCTAGGAAGTCTGGTGAGTCAATTCATTTAAAATTTTTTGAGGTTAATGACTTCCATTTTTGAATGAAATATTTATTAATTATTCATGACATTGTACAACGTTTCGGGCCCACTGTCCCATATTCATGCACTTTAAAACCTCATGATTTCATTTGAGAAGTGAAGATGCACAAATGTTTGACATGATTTCCCATATGAAATCATGAGGTTTTAAAGTGCATGAATATGGGACAGTGGTCCCGAAACGTTGTACAATGTCATGAATAATTAATAAATATTTCATTCAAAAATGGAAGTCATTAACCTCAAAAAATTTTAAATGAAGTTTGTAACTATTTGTTCCTTTCTGAACGCAACCCTGATTATCTTCTTATATATATATAGTTGATTAATATTTGGCTGTATGGAATAAACCAATTCCACTCGCACAAGGAAAAAAAATACTTAAATTAATTTATTGAAGTTCTTACTAGAACTTTTTAAATATAAGTTTTCAGAACTTGAGGGAGAATCTTCTGAAGAGAAACCATGAGAGATTACATTATGTTACAAAAATGTATTTTTAATAATTTGACATGCACAAAGATACACATTTAAGTGGAAACTTTGACCTTGAAGGAACTTACTGGAAATCTTTGAAAACAATTTTTTCTTTTAAATAGATTAGAGCATGAAACAAGACACCAATCATTTTTTATACAGTTTCTTTATTCCTCAATTATTTCACATGATTGGTCACCAAACAAAAAATTCATCTGTTGAGATGTATTCAGCCATGAAGATTACAACATGAGCATAACATAGAACTGTGAAATCAAAGTTAAATGGAGCATGCTAAAAATGCAACAGTGACAATGTTCAATCGTTGATCCATTATTATCGCCTATAAAAAATGGGCAACTACAATTCGTGAAAGATTTTAGGTTCAGTACTTTTTAAGGACATATTGATTTTTTAATAAAGTATATATATATATAAGGTGAGAATAAATGCTCAATTACAAGATTTAATATTCCGAAATGCAATGAAGGGTGTGGTATCTACTTTATATAGCTTAAGGATTGATCCATGACTAATATTAAAGAAAATAATGATGTGTTAATTGTTAACCTTAGGTTAGGAGGTCAAACTTATTTTATTTTATAAAAGGAAGGTAGTCCAGGTGCGATCAAAATAACTCAAATAGTAACTAAACTTAATTATAATACAATTAAATTTATTTTGAGCCTATGTTTCGTCCCACGCTGCAGGGCTTCATCGTTGCTAAAAAAGATACTAACAGCTAAAATAATGTAACAAAGTAAGAGAACAAGATAACTTGAAATAAAAGTAAAGTAAGTTATGGATAAAAATGATGTAAAAATGTGAAAAACTATTTAAAAATGAATAAATGGGGCCGCAGCGTAGCTCAGGGGTTAGGCGCACCGATCTGAGGTCTGCAGGCGGTGCCGGTTCGAATCTGGCCTTGGGGCGTTGACTTTTTCATGAAGCATCAACTCCACAAAATGAAAAACTTGATTCCCAACCACAGTTAGAATAGGTTGTCACCTGTAGATAACCAGGCAAACATCATAGTACAAGAGCCGGCAAGAAAAAAAAGCAGTTATCTCACCATGTCAGTAGAACCTTGATCTCATTCTTACGTCCATATCCAAATCATTTACCTCTTTGGATATTTCCTTATTAGGTCTCAACCTATAGCCTTCCTGTGTCTTCTTTGGGCCATAAATTCTTCATTCAACATTTTCCTTAGGCTGGAGAAGGAAGAGGTTTCCATTCTGTACTACAGTATCACTGGTTTGACGATTGTATTGTAGTGTCTTATCTTTGCGTTAGTCTATTACAATATTTTAGTTGTTTATATCTTTTTTAGGCCTGATGAAACCGTGCAAAGTGGGGCGAAATGTTGCCTCATTATAAGTAGTTTAATTATTATTTGAGTTATTTTGATCGCATATGGCCTATCTTACTTTTACACATAAATACTTTTTCCTACAACTGTTAAAGTAGCAGAGTCCTTATAATTCAGAAAGGATTTTCCTTAAAAAGTAGATGGATACCTGATCCTTCACTGAGTTTGGGAACGAACCAAGAGGTTTAACCTTTATGCTGACCACATCACCTTCAATATATTAAACATAAAAGAACAAAAAAAAATTAATATTAAATTTTAAGACTAATTAGGATTTTATTGAAGTTGACAAATAAAACAATCAAAGACTAATATAAGTATAGTTTTATTTTTAAAATTTTACAAACAAAAATGTGTACATAATAATATTTCATAATTTTGGCATAAGTAGCAACATGTATCTTTTTCGTACACAAATAAAAATAATTTTAAGATAAAAACCCTTTATTTTGTATAATTTTATTATATATAGACAATATTTTTTTTTTTTACATATATAATTTTAAAGGTCCTTAAAAAAAAAAATTATTAAAAAGATCTTAGATAGGAATTCAATTCCAATTTTATAATACTGGTATTTGCATGATACAAGTAGTAATTGGTTACAAGATATAATATAAACTGTAATCATATAAATTCAACGAGGCAGGCTTCATCAGTACCAGGATGGAAATAAATGAAAGGAATTTTATGGAGAGTTAAAGTCATAACATCAGTACAACTGAATTCTTAGAGGGACCACACCAAGTAAGACGATAGAAATAAAAAGAATCCACCAAAAGATGCAAATAATATATGTTCATCTGGAAGACCAGAAAAGTATTTTCTCACAAAATATGTCCATCCATAAATCAACAAGAAGAAATATCAAATGTATGTTTAATATTAAGTAGTCTCTTTGTAACTCAGAACTGATTTTGTAAAGTAAACACATTATTGAAAAATTTTTAAACTAAAATTGATTGATTAAATCGATCTACAATAGTTCAATCATATTGTTTCATAAAGAGAGAAAAATAAGAAAATATTAAAAATAACATTTATTAATCTGAAATTGTGTAACTTAAATATAAAAAACAATATTTTAAAAATACAAAAGAAATAAAATAATCTGGTTCAAAAAGTTCGCAAAACTAGCCAAATATTTTTATTAACAATCACAAAGGTATGCTGGCACTAAAATTAAAATAATTAGATCAAAGATGTACAATGAATTCATAATATGATCTTTGATAACGAATTGAAATAAAAATAATTATGTCTTTATAAAACTCATAAAATCAACGAAAAAATAATTTAAAAATATTAAAAGTTTGCAAAAATGTAATATCAAAACAAAAATTAAAATAATTTAAAAAATGATATTTTAACCGTTGAATAATTTTAAAAATGTAATTAAGTTTATCACAGAATATCATTAAAACTAACAACAACTAATTATGAGTATTTCTTAAATTTCTGTCATTAAATCACAAAAATGGACATATTATTCATATGGAAGAACTGTTTTATGATAGAAGAGTAAATAACCTTCGCTAGCTAATACTTCTTCTATTTCGACAGGAACCACAGCCAGATCATTGCAATTGAACCATTTATTCTTTGTTCTTCTAATATAAGCTATGTAATGCCCTCCACTCAACGTGCCTTTGTGAACTATTACAGCATACAATGAATACCTATTATCGCCAAGATCATCACTTTCAACAGAAGCACTAGGATTACCCGCAATATCTTTCTCATTTCGTTTTCCAGTTAAAAAAGGCGACATATCTAAATCAATAGGAAAAGGAACATACAGGCATTTTTTTTTGTACTTTGAATCAACATGTTGAAACCTCTTCAACTGAATCACTATAATGAGAGGCAGTAGCTTGAATGTAAGTTGTTTTGTACCTTCTTGATAACTATTACAGGAAGTACAGTTGATCTTCCCATTTGATCCGAGAGGTTCAGGTCTTGTAAAATGATATAAACACTCAATAAGACCACCTTCTGATGGAGGTTCTGGTATATCCAAAGAAATTTCCCACAAAGGATCAATTTTCGTAGAGACATTTGAGCAATTTTGGCAAACAACATCAGACTGCAAATTCCCATGGAAAATTGAGTCGATTATACAATTGCACGAACCTTGAGGATGATTATGTTGTTGCGCTGAAACTTGATGAAGCGAATTTCTAGCAGAAATGAAAAACTCGTGAGCATCTTTTTGGTTGTTACCATATAAATTAGGATCATTTTTCCAAACAAGGCATAATATATCGTGCAAACTAAGTGTTGTAAAATCGTCATCAGCATAATACCTCTGATAAATTCTTGAAATGAGACAGAACAGACATTCGGTAGATTTCTTCGCTTGACAATTATGTCTATCGGTGAAGAAGTAATCTCTTAACATTGGTGTATGAAGTAATGCTTGAAGTATACAGCTCATGAAACAAGAATTTCCAAGATTTATTATTCCTCTCATTCCAGTTGATGAAGTTGGATCCACTTTCACTCTCTTACCATGTTCTTTTAATAACTTGCACTCCAATTCAGTAGGTTTCCAACTAACATATTGTCCTTTGTTAAATTTGTCATACTTCTTGACTATCTCATCTACATCAGCATCATAAGCGAAGTCCTGGCACAAAACGCAAAATATATTTCCACTTGGAATTTCTACGAAAATACCGTGTGCTTTAGAAGAGGCATGGTGAGAGAAATGGTTTTCATAACAGCCGAAATAAATGCAATACATACAGGCCATTAACCTGTCATTATTGTAATTTTCACATTCGAAGCAGGACACAGACGCCTGGACGTAGGAAGGGTCAGGCGATATTGAAGGTAGTATAAATGAACTGTAAATGGTGTCATAATTGTCTAAACCATTGTCTGTTTTGTACTGCTCTAAATGAAGGCAGGACATTTTGGTAAAACATGAAAGACGAAGTTTTAAAAATACAATTTAACGATTTATAGCTTTGAAATCTTCCTTCCATTTAAAAATAAAATTTAAATAACATGTAACAATCACGAAGGTATTCTGCCATTGCTGTATCAACTGGGAAGGTTGCGTTAGCTTACAACTGTCACCGCTAGATGTCACTAGGAGTCCCTAGTTACAGATAAACAAATTTTTCACTCTTATCTGATAACTTATCTCTACTTAAGTTGCATACTCTTCTTACGAGATTTATCTTATTATAATTAAAATTTTTTTTTCTTTCTTTTTTTCACGGAACGGCATTTCAAGACCACACGAACATCATTACTTTTTCTCTTCTCTTCATTTCTGCGTGCATTCCTCTCTTCCGACCACGCATTCCGTTTTTCTTTATTTGTCGCAAGGACATTTATTCATTTCAATTGTTTTCCGTACTATTCTCTATCTAGGCAGTCCTTGTCTGTTATTTTAAATTTCTTTGTTTCCTCTCTCAATTGGTTCACATATCCTTCTACGCTCTTGTATTCACGGATTCTGTCAAGAGTTTCTTGTTTAGTCTCCTTTAGTCCATTCTCCCCGTAGAATCTCAGTCTTCGGATTCTTATTTCGGTTTCCATGTCATTTATCTCCCTGTAAATTTCCTTGTTAGGTCTTAACCTGTAGCCTTCCTATGTTTTCTTGGGCCCATAGATTCTCCTCAGGATCCTTCTCTCTTTTCAGTAATTTTTCTAGCCTAGGGAGACATGTTGCCTCCATTCCGTATAAAATTAATGGTTTTGTGACCGTGTTGTAATGTGCTATTTTTGCATTAGAGAATAGGTTCTTCTTATTGTAAATATTGCCTGTTGCAAAGTTTAGCCTTTCCAACTCCATTATTTTCTCCTTTATGCTCTCTTTCTCCAAACCGTTATTGCATGCCATCTCTCACAGATATTTAAATTTCTTTGTCACTCTTATCCGTCCATATTTCGTCTCTATTACTTTTTTGCCGTAGTTTGTTTCTGTCGTCATAAACTCTGTCTTTTCGTAGGAGATTTGTGGGCCTGATTTTTCCGCTATTTCTTTCAGGGTATTTATTTGACTAAGTGTCTCTTCCTCTGTTTCCGCTAGGAGGGCTAAATCATCTGCAAAGGCTAGGCAGATCACTTTTATGTGGTTTGCTTTTATTCATCAACAATTTAAAAAAAAAAACTCACTAAAATGTGTACTTTGGGATACACATGGGCAAACAGAGACATTAATTTTTATGGGTTGTGGTATACCCTACTCTTTTCAAAGAGAAAATTGAGCCAAAAAGAGGAAAGTTGATCACGCCCTTGGAACTCAGGTTAATTTTTAGACTGAAGCAGAAGGCAGTCAGTGATTGGTGAAGGTCTTTGATAGTCAAGGGAGTTCAGGAACCTCCAGTTTTTATTAATACTGGTTCCAGTCCGCTCTAGAGGGGTTGACTTTTATTTCGTGGTGGCCCCATGAAATGAAAACCTGACCCTCCCGCCATGGTTACTTGTAGATAACACTCTATAAAAGAAAAAAAGTCAGCGATTGCCCCCAACTCCTCTGACACTCCCCTGGAGCTCATGATAAGCCCTGCTTTGTTGGTTTCACTTTTCCAGGCTGCTTACCTTCCTCAAAGTCGATTTTACTTGTCCATTTCCAATTTAGCAATAACAAAAAAACCTTCTTGAATTAAACTAAAACACTTGATTTTTGATGAAGCGTATCTCACATTGCCAGAATAAAACCAAACAAAATTGGAAGACTGTTGTGTTGATTGACCCTGTTTAATAATAAAAGGAAGGATAATCTTCAGGGTGCAGTAAAAAAAACAAAAACTGAATAGTAAAAAAACTATTTAATGTGAGCCGAAATTTTGCTCTAAAATAAAGGAAAATATTGAACAAAATTTCGTTTATTCTTAATTTTACTCTTACTCCCTTTTCCCATCTATTAGTGTGTACTGTATGTTTATATTTCTGTTTTATTAATTATCTAAAACCTTTATGTTATTTTTTATTTAATTTTATGTTTTACTTTACACTGTTCATTTTTATAGAAATTTTCACATATTTTAAATCCTAATTAACCGACCATCTTCAACATAAAATTTGATTTTATCTAGAGATTTTTGATGGGGAGGGAAATGGTGCATCTGGCTACTGTGCCAATTCCATATGTCTGGCCAAAAATTTTGAATTAAAAAAATACAGTTTAAACAACATAAATTTTTTGAAATATGATTTACTATTTCAATTATGTACATTATAATAAATACTACTATTGTATTTATACATAATATTAAGAAGTTTACAAGTAAATCTTTCACCTACAAGGGGGAGCGCTGGCTGTATCCACATGGAGATGTTACAACAATTTGTTGGAGAGTGGATGGCAAACTTAAATTTTTCAACTATTTCAACTGAATTTTCTAACTATATTATGTAATATTTTAATTTTTGCAGCTCTGCTATGAAATATTTCAATTTTTCCAACTATGCATTGACATATGTAAATGTTCTTAATGTGAGTTAGTGTTCAACTCATTTATATTTTAACTTTCCACTTACCTGTTACAAAACCTGATACCATGGGCGTACCCAGGATCAAAAAGATGAATGAAACCAAAATTTTAAGAAAATTGTATAAAATTATAGCAGTGCTTTGTTACAATTATTTACTTGAAAAAAAATTAATTTTTATTACATTAACAATATTTTTCACTTCTAGGGGGGAGAACTGCCCCCACTGGGTATGCCCTTGCCTGATGCACCTATACTACAAAATCCAGAAAAAATGGATCAACCAAGCACAAATTTGAAGATACATTGAAAATGGTCCAATATCAATTTTATGAAATTCCATCAGCTACTTAAACATGCGTAAAATTATTTTTCTTGACTCAGATATTTTTCAAACAGTTTTTGGATAATTGCCTTCGGCGATTATCCTGGCATCTTGAACAGATACATAGCACATTTTCTTCATTTATAGCCATGCCTGCCTTCTTCTCTTCTTTCGTGCTTGACTTTGGTTGAGCTTAACTTTACTCTCTCATTGTTCATAAGGGTAAAATTAATGAACTAAATTTGGTTATTTTTAATTGAAGTACTCAAATATGTCTGATAGTGCACTATGTCTAATATATCTGACCAAATCAGTCTCTTGAGGATAGGTAGATCGATCTTTGATTGTTTTCTATGGTGACTAAATCATTGGTGTATGTATATATAAGTAATGCAGTTTAATGTTCCTTTATAATTGAGGATATGGTCCCTAAACTTTTATATAGAAATTAAAATGGATGTTGGTTTGTCGTCTGAGATTTTATTCTATCCCACAAAATGTTCTACACTTAAGTCTGTATTTGCTTTATCTCGGAGATGAATTTCAAGACTGACCGTAGGTTTATAGTAATGTATTTCTTGAAAATTTTGTTTTCTCAAATAAGTTTTCTTGGACCACACAGCTTTTTATAAAATTAAAGAACCAAAAATAAATAATTTCTTGATCTTCAATAAACAGACTGTATTGTTATCTTGTTCAAGCATATTGAGCCACTATTTTATTTTTACCTAAATGTAGATTTACCTAATTGACATTTTTCATTTTCCGAAATAATTTTAATATTTTTAATACTACAGATAATAAATGAGTTGTACAAATATCTCTTGTAGTCACCGTATGATAAACATAATTTTACTGCTTTGTTGACGTTTTATGGAAACTTAAGGAAAACTTTTTAATTTTATCGACTTAAAATTAAATAAAATAAATAAAAAGAAAGACTTATATGGAAAACTAGGAGATTTCCAAAGGCCTCAAATAAAAAAAAATTATAACAAGATGCATTTCAGGAAATTGTGTAAAAAAATTTTTCATAATCCAAAATCAAATCATTGAATTTTTTTCTTGTTAATAACATTGTGCTTTTTTATGAAAAGAAGATGGTCTGGGTTGCCAAGGCTTCATCAGGGCTAAAAAAAATACAAACAGCTAAAATAAAGTAACAAAGAGAATAGATAAAAAGAAATAAAAGTAAATTAAGCTATGGCAAACGTTGATTTAAAATAAGTAAAACAAAATAAATTATTTTTATATAAATTTTCACATATTTTAAATCAATTCCTGCAATACCTTAGTTTAATTTTATTTTTGCTACATTTAGTCTTACTTTTTTTTAATTGGTTATATCTTATATAGCACTGAAGAAGCCCTGCAAAGTGGGGCGAAACATTGTAAATAATAATTAAATGAAATATTAAACTTTAATTAAACAAAATAAAAAAATAATACTCAGTAACTTCTTATGATGCTTCACTTTGTTAACTCCTTGTTTATAAAATTAAATTTTTTTAGATTTAAAATTTTCAAATTTCTAGTCAAATTAATATAAAAGTGTTCGATACAATAAGATATGTATTTAACTTAATTTAAACAAAAACTAAAATGAGATGTGCCAATAACTGTTTAGATAAAAAAAAAGTTCCACTGAACATGATTTAACAGAATTATTAATACACAAATCTAAGTATTCATTAATTTTTTTTAAATATATAT
>NW_027108531.1:114980-115402 GCF_000696795.3 Halyomorpha halys
ATTTGTGTTTTTCATTGACCGCACCCCCAACCATCTTCTCCTCATTTATCATCCACGGTCAACTATCTCTCATAATTATTTTTATATAAATTTTCACATATTTTAAATCAATTCCTGGAATACCTTAGTTTAATTATATTTTTCCTACATTTAGTCTTACTTTTTTTTAATTGTTTATATCTTATAACAAACATGCTTTGTATGTCAGCTCCCCTCCTGGACTAGCAATAAAGATGACTTCAAAATAGAAACATTTAATCAATTAAAAAACCGACAAGCACAACTTATTATTAACATATTCGCAAATAGTTAATTTATAAAAAAAGTAATTTTTTTTTTCTTCTTTTTTAATTTATTTTATTTTTCCGCCCACTTTGTAACATATTATTTCACTTTTTTTAACACATCTGTCGTCACCCTCT
>NW_027108531.1:115452-116103 GCF_000696795.3 Halyomorpha halys
TCTTTTTTAATTTATTTTATTTTTCCGCCCACTTTGTAACATATTATTTCACTTTTTTTAACACATCTGTCGTCACCCTCTTATCACACTTCCTCTTTTTAATTGTTGTTAAATACTCATGACACTTTGTCATCTTCCAGTACTTTGTCATCCTTGTAACATATATATATTTATAACATTTTCTAAAACTATTTGTCATCACTCTCTCACACGCTTTACTCTTCTAAATATTTTCTACTTTTTATTTTTTGCCCACTTGTAACGTTTCCTCCAAAAAAAAAACACGTCATCTCTGTAACGTATTTTTTAATTCTGAGTCTGGCCATTCGCGGTGCAGAACCCACTTGGCATAAGATTTCAAGCTAACAGGTTCGTTTTATGTTTTATTCTCCCCCCCCCCTCTTTTTTTAATTTTCCTTATCCATCTTATTAGTTATGTTCACCGTATATTATTATTGTTGTTTTCATTTTTTTTTCCTATTCATTTCTTTTGTTAAACTTAACATATATTTTCCTTCTCTCAACTTTATTTTTTCTTTCCATAATTTTAATTTTTAAATTATTAATAAACTAAAATATCCATATTCCTCTGCATTATATAACTTCAATTT
This sequence comes from Halyomorpha halys, assembly GCF_000696795.3. NCBI lineage: Eukaryota > Metazoa > Arthropoda > Insecta > Hemiptera > Pentatomidae > Halyomorpha > Halyomorpha halys. The sequence goes on from NW_027108531.1 coordinate 116,064, forward strand.
TTATTTTATTTCCTTAACTATGTTATTCTACCTACTTTTT
>NW_027108531.1:120343-122599 GCF_000696795.3 Halyomorpha halys
AAATTATTAATAAACTAAAATATCCATATTCCTCTGCATTATATAACTTCAATTTTTATTTTATTTCCTTAACTATGTTATTCTACCTACTTTTTCAATTACCTATGTATACATTTTATTTTCCACTTCTTTCATCACTTTAATTTTATTAATTCCATTCGGTACAGTTATTTACTTTATGTTATTCTGTTTATATTTTATTTTTTATTTTCTTTATTCATTGGTTGTTATCTTGTTCTGTTCTTAGCCCTGAAGAAGGCTAGAAATTCTGGCCGAAACGTTGGCACAATTAAATAAGTTACTTCAACTTATTTGTGTTATATTTTGACCACATCCCCCAATTATCATGATTAATATAACTTAACTATAATAAAAAAATTTAAGGTAATATAAGGAAGAAAAAAAAGCAGTAGATATAATTTTACAGAAATGTATTAAGAACAAAACAGGTAAACTTCCCAACAGTTATTTTTTTTATTTATACATACGTTATCGTTATCAAGTAAAGATCCATACAGAATTTTCACAATATACATACTTTTAAAAATATACATACACATATATAAAATAAATCACTTCATTATACAAATACTCAAAGCATCACAACCAGGAATACAAATATTATATTTCAGATTAAAAATAAAATAAACTGCAAAATATATTGCAGTTCCTTAGGAGCAAAATGTAGATGATTGTGATAGTGCTATAATGTATAATTAAATAAACGATAGCGCCTTCAATATTTTGAAAGCTATATTTTTAAAAAAACAAAAAGGATCGTTATTCATATTTATTCGATTAAAGATTTTAGTTTAAGGTACTTTCTTAAAATAAAGCTGGATTTAATAACAACAGTCCATTTAGGAAATAAAAGGGAATGTACAGAACTTATTAAGGGAATAAATAGGATTCGATTATTTGGTAATAAACATTACTGTATCGACATAACTATAAAAAGCTATGCGATATTTTATCAGTGCGAAAGAGAATACAACACGTTATCACGTAACTATACATAAAAAAAATGTAAGTTCTTTTAAGACACAATTACAGACAACACAAACAGCATATGTAAACTGTAAAAACTGGAATGTCGATATATCTAACGATGGTAACCTACATCTATATGGAAATGCCAAAAATAGAAAAATACCAATATTTTTCCAATGTGTCATTATTATTGTACAATGACAAAAGTGATTAGAATGCTATTTACAAATTCTCCTCGGCTAATACAAAACCGCAAATATTACTAACTTTTAACGATAATATAAAAGAACAAGATTTATTTATTTGATTTATTTTAACGATGGAGAATATTATTAATAAGGGTGACGTTGACTAATTGCAATCGTGCGGGAAATAATAATTTCTTTGGCATTTAATATTTTAACGGCTCCAGTAACAAATTGATCCACTAAAATTCTTTACAAGAGAGTGTAACGATATAATGTACAATTAATTTTATTATTTTTTTATTTTTTACAATTCACACATATGGAATATATACATGATACACTGGGTAAGATTTACTCCGCTCTACAATTGACTCGTAAATAATAATTAAATGAAATATTAAACTTTAATTAAACAAAATAAAAAAATAATACTCAGTAACTTCTTATGATGCTTCACTTTGTTAACTCCTTGTTTATAAAATTAATTTTTTTAGATTTAAAATTTTCAAATTTCTAGTCAAATTAATATAAAAGTGTTCGATACAATAAGATATGTATTTAACTTAATTTAAACAAAAACTAAAATGAGATGTGCCAATAACTGTTTAGATAAAAAAAAAGTTCCACTGAACATGATTTAACAGAATTATTAATACACAAATCTAAGTATTCATTAATTTTTTTTAAATATATATATTATTTTTTTTTATTTAAAGTTATATTTTAATAAAAGCTTAACTTATTTGGTCAATCTTATAGTGTATTTGTAAAGATGTTACAGTTAAACCAGTGTACAGATTATGTGATGTCACATCTAAAATTAATTCAACATGGAGTATAAGCAATTTATAATGCAAACATATTTTTCAAAATTAATGTTCCAAGCTTTTGAAAAAAAAAAAATGAATTTATGCAATAAAACTAATTTACTATCCAATATTTGTATACATATATATAATTATTTTTATGTTAGCATACTTAAGGCGTAAAATAGTCAAAAATATATATTCGGAAGACTATACTCACAAGGCCAAAGACGAGGAAATCCTCGTAAACATTTATATACATTTAATATTAA
>NW_027108531.1:122649-123054 GCF_000696795.3 Halyomorpha halys
ACGAGGAAATCCTCGTAAACATTTATATACATTTAATATTAATATTAATTTTTTTTTATTTATTAAATTTTAACTTCCCTTACCATAAAAATTTTGGCTATTAATAAAAAATATTGATGGTACCTTATATAAAAAATAATGCTAAAATATATTACAATGGTATCATACACCTTAAACAATAAGCCTGTATTTTGAAATATAAATAAATTGGTAAACCATGGTATAAACTTTTATTAATAATCAAGAGTATTTTATAATGAGATATTGAATTGTGCTAATCAAGACCGCAAGTGAATCATAATCAATATTCTAAAATAAATAACGACATACACTCTAGCAAAAAAAATAACAATGTTTTAAATTCTGTGAACATCGATATCATTAAATGTCAGGCAGAATAACGGG
>NW_027108531.1:124543-127925 GCF_000696795.3 Halyomorpha halys
GAATGAATGAACCTAACATCGCATTTTGAAAATAACTAGACAGATAGACAAACTTTAGCTTAAAATAAATTATGAATGAAGTGTTTAAGTAATGATGTACAGAAAAAAAAAACAACAGAAAAATTCTCTTTTTTAAGAGGGGAGAGTATCCTGCTGACAAAAAATACAAAATAGAATTATAATCAAATTCAACAATTTTCATTGCTCTGACACGGAGTAATGTGAAATTTTAACAGATTTAGATTAAGAAATGTTTAATAATCGCTATTTTATAGACTATAAATATTCTAAGCGAAAGAATTCAATTCTTATGCTTTAAGTCAAACTAATTTCAAAAAACACCTTTACAAAATTATTTGAAGGAAAATATTTTGGAATATTATATCTGAGGAAAGCTGTGAAGAGCTTTTGTCTTCAACCGCTGCTTTGCAAAGGTATCATGGACATAGTCTACAGCACGAAAAGCCTTCGTTAAAACGAATAACACTTACTTTTTCAGCAAATATATAATTATTACTTCTTTTTTTTTTTTTTTACAAATGCATTATACAGACTTGTGTGCAAATTAAAACTTATATAACAAACTGACTAATTAAAAGTTCAAAGACAATTGTGTCGCGTGATGGTGTCAGCGATAGTTATTTAATAAAACTATATAAAATATTCAACAAAATATACATTGACCACTGATCCCAAAACACTCGACACACCTTTTCTCATCCGAAACATACATATATATTAAAGTCAAAGTGTACGAAACTTATTTCGATATTAATAATGCACAACAACCATTTCATAATAAGCCGAATATTAACATTAAATTGCAATACTTGCTAAGCTTTTTTTTAATCTAGCTAATATTAATATTATTGAGAGAATAGCGTTTTAATAACTGTATAAAGTTATTTTATTATTAGTATTATTTTTTGGTGTATTTCACAGTGATGGTATAACGACGAAAAAGTCACATACCAAGTATCCTTATTGGTGTCTAAAAGTAATAAAAGTTATTTCAAAATTTACAATTACACACATATACATATAAAAAATAATATACTTTGTTACTTTGTCTTATACTTTGAAATTCTAAAATACAAACCTATCCTCTTAACATGATATACAACTATAAATATATATATTTATTATACTTGTAAATATAAAAAAACTAGCAATACTTATCACAATTTCAGCTCCGTTTATCTTCAGTCCTAACATTACGAACGACCCGCTATTTATCTATATATATATATAAATACACATTAACTACCGACTTTCCTAAGATCTGCTACATTAATAAATAAAGGCAGTGATCTGAAGTTACTATGAAAAACAAAATCGATCGGCGGTCGGACAATATTTGCTTTTAATTATAGTAACATATTTAAAAAATTATTAAAAACAAAACTGTTATTATTTGAAAATCAACTGTAAAATAACGGTCCTTGCCTTTGTCTGATAACAAAATATAAGACAAAGTATCGAGTTTAATAAAACTAAACGACCAAAAACAACAAATCTTTTTTTTTTCTTTTTTTTTTAGACAGCGTTATTATCCCTTATGTATTGTCAATTTGCGGTCGGTATATTATCTTCTAAAGTGAAAGGTGTAACTTGGTAAATGAAGCACCTATTACAAACGCGGACGGGTTTCAAGTGACCATAGCGAGGGAGCGGTACTGAGTTGGAACTACAGCGAGCACAAAATATCTGGAAAATAAACAAAAAGAATATTAATTAATGAGATAAAAAAAAAAATAAACGGGGTATTCATACAATATCATTATTTCAACATGTTTAAGTGTGTTAAATGGAGAAATAATTCCTTCTTTTAGCAATGATGTTTTGAAATGATATAACACACAGCATGGTTGAGTCTGTTAATAGGTCTGCTAAATAGAGATGAGATCACGCAACAGACTAGCTAAGCTCCACTCTATTTTGTCAATTGTCACTTTAAACGGTTTGTTGCTCCTAGTTTGTGTTATTTTCGTTTTGGATGTTTTTAAAACTCTAATGTTAATGGATAAAAATAATGAAATTCTAGATAGTTTTAGAAAGAAAGTTTACGAAAGGGGTATTCATGATCTTTAGTTTAACATGGTAGAAGGAGAAATAATTCCTTCTTTTACCATGTTAAATTGGTATAACATATAACATGGTTGAGAGTCCGTTAAATGGATAACAACGTCATGCAACAGACCAGCCGAGCTCTTCACCGTATTGTTAGCTGTCGTGTAAGGTTACTAGCTCGTAGTTTGTGTTTTGATTTTGTTAGTGTTATTTTGGACATTTTTTATAACTAATAAAGCAATGGCTGACAATAATAATAATAATGTAATGACAGTTGTCAATTAGCTTATCATTAGCTTGATTCCCGAACCGGCTGAGAGCATCCTAAAGGGGCACAAGCTAAGGTGGTTCGGACACCTCCTTCAGATGGACCAGGAAAGGACTGCCAGAAAGACATATGAGACTCGCGTGGAGGGAAGAAGGCCAAGAGGAAGACCACGAACTTCCTGGGAAGAGAGTGTTAAGAAGGCCGATAGATCCAAGAGCCAAATATCTGGTCTAGACTCTGCAAATTGTAATCCCACACTGCACAAGCGGGGTAAAGGGGATAAAAATGATTATTTTTTATAGTTATTTACAATTTGTCTTTTTGTTTTTCTACAAGTTTTTTATTAATTGTTTCTGTTTTAGTTTTTATAGTTTTATTTTTTATATAGTTTTTACTAATATGTTGCACTTTTTTCTGCAATTATATAGTTGTAATAAATTTAATTTAAACTACTTACTTGTATGTATTCGATTTATAAACCTATCATATATAAAATATAGATGGAATAATTATATTTATAGGTAAACATGGATCCGTGTAGTCGGCATTTATAATGGATATTTTGCTGATGGTGCCGGATACATTGATCCATGTGATAGGTATAAATAGGCAAATATACCACAAGAATTTTTTATAAAAAATGTATATAATTGACAATAAAGACACTTATTACTACTATTAGAAACAAGAAAAAAAATTTCACATTTTTTAAAGAAATCGCATTTTCTATAAGGCAGTGAACGGATTAAAAAACACTATATATAAGTCTTCAACTGATTAAAAGCAACAGTAAAAAAATGTTAGAAAAACATCTGTAAAATAAAAAACAATATTAAATAGGATAAACTTACTTTCCCGCAATTCCTACAGTGATGTCTTCTCCTTACGACTGTGAACGGAGCAAAGCAAGCCATGCAAGCTGGAGCCTCTTGGTCGGGGACCCAGGACGGTGGGGTCTCCGTTTCTCTCTCGCCCCACTCCACGGCATCTTCGCCTCTCTCACAGCATTCTAAGAATATAAAGTAGGTATATTTTGTTTAACTC
>NW_027108531.1:130114-131404 GCF_000696795.3 Halyomorpha halys
AATATACATAATAGAGGGGGAGAAGAGATATTTACAAAATTATATATATAAAAAAAAAAACACTCAGAAAAACAAAGGAGAAATAAAGTATAAAACAATGGGATACAATGTGTAAGTGATTAAGAAAGACAATATACTAAATGAGTGGGGATACAGAGAAGTGTAAATTAAGTATAAAATAAAATAGTAAAATTAAGTAAATTAAGTTATTGCCATTTATAGTTTACCTAATTTAAATATTTTTTTACAATGTTTACTTTAAAATTATTTTCGTTATTGTGGCTTGCTAACTGCCATCCCCACTCCTCCCAATACAAACGGTTCAGTCTGTCTTTGACATTCGTCAAAACAGATATGAATTCTGGCTCATCATTTGATTTTATTCTTTTCTTTTTTTATCTCTTAATTTGTACTTTCTTTAATATTTCTTCTCTATTTGTTACTATTACCCTTTTCATTTACTGTTTACAACCTTTAATTTTTCTTATTATATTTTACTTTTCATTGTATACCCCTGTTATTTTTTCTTTTTTTTTTTTTTTCTCTATGTCAAGTGTTTACATCTTTTTTAGCCCTGCAACGTGGGGCGAAACGTTGGCTCAATAAAAATGGTATAATCTTGTACTATTTGAGTTTTTTTGACCGCACCCGGACCATATTCCATTCATAAATAATTACATATTGAATATTATGAGAAATATCAAAAAGGGTGATTGATATTAATATGAAGAAAACATTATTGTTTTAATAATATAAGAAAATGAATAATATTTGTAAGTAAAAGGTCATAGTTTATAAGATAAATATTAATTAAGAATTCTTTACTATTTATAAGTAATTCTTTTATTTACATAATTTAATTGTCTTTATTGACATAATAATGCATTTTGTGGATAAACAGTATTTAATTGATCATTTATATGCAGGATAAGTTTTTTTGGTTAAGAAGCCAGAACAATGAAGCCGCCATCCCAACCAACTGTTAACTGCAATAAAGACTCTATCACCAAGTATTTAATAACTATTATAAAAATTTGTATTTCATGTGTTTTAAATATATAAAATTAAGTTAAAATTATTCTCTAACCACCCAAACCCACTAGTTTCTGATCTTGCTTCCTCTTCCATTCTTGGCAATCCTCCGAGGCGCTGAAAAGAAGATGGCCTCGCGACCTTATATTGTAAACTGTTTTTAGAGTTTTACTACTGGGTAGTTTCTCTACATCCTGTATCATATCATTATGATCAAATTTACTTGTATTTTTTATACAGTTGTAAATATCAATAAAT
>NW_027108531.1:131454-133058 GCF_000696795.3 Halyomorpha halys
AAAAAAAAAAAAAAAAAAAACTCAAATAGTAATTAAACTATTGTTGTGAGCCAATGTTTAATCCCACTTAGTCAGGACTAAAAAAAGATACAAACAACCAAAATCATATATCAAAGAGATTAGATAACATGAGATAAAATAAACTAAAGGCTAAAAATAATTTAGATTGAATTGAACAAAGTAAAAACGGTAAGTAAATTTGTTCATTTTTATATAAATTTTCACATATTTTATATCATTTCTAGCAATACCTTAGTTTACTTTTATCTTTTTTATGTTATCTTTTCTCTTACTTTGTTACATTATTTTACTTATATGTATATGTATATTTATTAGCCCTGATGAAGCCCTACAATGTGGGGCGAAATGTTGGCTCACAATAAATAGTTTAATTACTATTTGAGTTTTATTTTTTTTTCCACCAATAACTTCTTCCTTTTATATATTATACCCAGTCAATCAAGGATCTTCCGATACATTTTTTTTTCCAGTACCATCTTCCTGGCCATTTCTAACATATGGGGAGAAGGTAGGAGATCATCATCCTATTCTAATCAGAATGAGAACGGTCAACTTTTCATTCTGTAGGACTGGCACAGCTTAAAAGTAAACACGTCCAGAGGGGAATCGAACCGACAACTTGACAACAGTTCCAAACACTGCTCTAATTGCTATTACTAAATGTTTTAAAGGTAAGATAGGGGCCAGTCTCAAATAATGGGATATTTGGGTGGGGCAGGAAGGGAAATTTTTCTCTTAATGTTATTAGTGTCATGATCTCCTGAAGAGATTGTTACTTGTCATCGAATATCGAACAATACTCATTATAAATGTTTTACAGATAAGATAAGAAAGGTTACAGATTACCAGTTTCAGCTAATTTTATAATACTACTAAATTTTGTGATACTATTAATATTTTCTTTTCTAACATTACTCTATACCCTAATAGAAAATGTTTAAAGGTAAGATAAGCCTGCCTTGTCTCAACATGCTCAGCCATCAGGGTTTTCCCCGATGAATGACTTTAGACTAATCAACTTTCTCGAGTCAATACGGTAGGCAAAGAGCTGTCTGTCTGATAAACAGACTAGAATACCAATAAAGACCTGCTATGTTGGTCGACACATTAGTTTATAATTAATAGTTTTTTCTAATTTTTTTTCTGACCATCACCCAGGTTATCAAATCCCTTAACAGGATTAACATTTATAATTCTATTAACAATAATCTATTTGATTATAAAATAAATAAGTATATACCATTTTCTGGATCATCGGTAGTCTGGTAATCTGACTTATCAGAGGAATGTATGAGAAATACTGCTTTGAGAATATTACGAAGATCTCCAGCAAAATTTGTCTGGAGCTGGTCCGCGACACCGGCGATGCATACGAAAAGCCTATGAACTAAGTCAGCACTTGATCTGAAAAAATAATAAATATATTATATAAGCACATGCTTTACTGCACACACATAGACAATTTTGCTAATTATTAGGCAGTAGTTTAATTTCATATTCTTAGTTAAATATATAAATTATAGTAATATTTAACATCTCTTATTAAATAAAATCAAGAAATGTTCACTGTTACGAAGAACAGA
>NW_027108531.1:133108-138369 GCF_000696795.3 Halyomorpha halys
GACCATGGTTTTACTGATCGTTTTATTTCTTTTAATTTACTGGGAGAGCTTTCATCCCACTTGGCCTGCCATTTTTCTAATATTTGTAGTTTAAGGGGTGTGCTGTGTTTTGATGGGGTGAGAACGGCAGTCCCTCGGCCAGGGAGCGCGAGTGCCTCTCTGGCAATTTTGAATATATATATGATTTTCAATTCAATTTTGTATTAATACTAAATGAATATAATTTTGTGGTCAGATGCGTTCATTATGAGACGTTTCCATGGCAACCAAATAAAAACAAAGTAACCATGGTAACAATTAATACTTTCAATAACTTTTAAATTTGATAAAAACATTACAATATATTTAATATAAAGGCAAGTTGAGATTAAATATTAAAATATGGGATTACTGAATTAGAAAATTGTTTTATCAATAATTTATACAGTAGAATTCAAGTATATGATTTAGAACTATCATGTATTATGGAAATGGATTTTAATAGATCAATCAGAGAAACTTAACTATATCACAGGAATAAGATGTAAACAGCTCATCAACATAATTGATAAGAAAAAAAAAAAATTCCAGTCGGATGAACTGACAGAGGTAGAGGGTAATGGTGAAACAGAAGTGTGCTTGAGGAAATCTTCATAGTGAAGAAACATCTGATATATACTGGACAGTTCGGGGTTAAGTGTTCTAACTGAAAATATGAATTAAGTATCTCAAAACAAGAAAAAAATTGTTTATGAAGATATGTTCGATAAGGCTTTGTTAAGGAGATTTTCAATTTTACAAATTATTTAGATTATAACTAATAAAGTAATAAGTGTTTCAACCAGAGTTTGGCAACTACATATGAAACTAATAGCTAATGTTGCTATGGATACGATATTTATTTACCAATGGTTCATTCATGAATAAGGGTCGTAACCATGGCAATTTTAGCTATTAGTTTTAGCTATAGCTAATGTTGTCATGGATACGATATTTACTTATCAATGGTTCATTCATGAATAAGGGTCGTATCCATGGCAACATTAGCTATTAGTTTTAGCTATAGCTAAAATTGCCATGGATACGATATTTACTTATCAATGGTTCATTCATGAATAAGGGTCGTATCCATGGCAACTTTAGCTATTAGCTTTAGCTATATCAAATTTTTGCCCATCTCTGGTTCCAACTACTTAATTAATAAAAATGTAAATAAAAACATTCATACTAAATGTTTTCAAAGAGATAATCTCATGTTTCTTCCACAGTAACAGTGGCTAAATGGCACTGGATATCTATATATTGTCACCATCTCCAGACCTGACACAACTGGATTATTTTGTTTGAGCGCCACACAGAAAGTGTTTGCAAGCCTAGTCAATGACCTTCATTCTTCATAAAGAAGGAAGACCGGAGTTTTCGAAACAATAATACATATGCAGTACTGTTCGGCCAATACTGCTATGGAAGAATAATGTTGAACCTGTCTTAATGCTCAAGGTAATCACTTTGAACAACATTTAATATGAATGTCTGTTTACATTTCATGAATAATGTAGTAAGAACACATATAAATTTATTTATTCTAACCTAAATAATATATAACAATGAAAATCTTTAGATATGAATATCTCCTAAGCAAAGTGTTAAGGAACGTACCATCCTAGGGGTTTTTTTTTCTAGTTTTAGACCCTTAATTCATATTTTCAGTTAGTACACTCAACCCTGAACCACTCAGCATATATATTTTAAAAAAAAAAATTAAAACTTTCAATTAGTTTTAGGCATTTAATAGAGGTAATTCTAGAGAATTACCTAAATTTAGCACGTGCTTCTTGGCTTATTCTTAATTCGGCAGCAATCACAGCTAAGGCAACTTCCACTTCATCTTGACATTCAGAATTATAAGACGAGGTGTCGCTGCTAGCGCTGCTGTACAATAAAATAAAAAAAATCATGAGAATCATTTTGTAAGGACAAAACTACATTCAGATGAACAGCCAATAATTAGTAAGGACAAAACTACATTCAGATGAACAGCCAATAATTAATCTCGGAGAAGATGTATTTTGTTTGGGAGCCAAAAAATACTAATTACTTTTATGGCTATCTTTACAATCTTCTCCCAGGTTAATCGATGGCTATCTTTACAATCTTTTCCCAGGTTAATCAAGACGGTCAACTATACACTAAATATAAAATTATTAAAATCAAGAAACCACACAGAAGAATTATAATAGAGTCGGGCTCACAGCACATAATACAACAAGCAAATTAATTTGAAAAACAAATTCTGATAAGAGTAAGTAATCCAGGGTTTAAAATCATCATTAATTTTTTTCCCAATAAATTTCACATTGACAGTTGAACTGCAACAAAAGAATTTTTAAAATTTAATGATAACTGTTATGTACAACTATCATTTAAAAAGGTTATCTGATACAAATTAAATGATAGTTGCAGTTACCATTATGATAGCATTTACAGTCATGGTAGTAATATTGTACTACATTTGGGGAACATTTGATAGCAGCAAGACTACTATCACAGTTTTATGTAGCGAATTTTTATATTTGGATTTTTTAATTTTTAATAAAGGGGAAACTGTTATGATAGAATTTAAAATTAACGGATAAATGTTATGTAATAACTTCAATTTAAAAATTAATAGGTCAATCCATTAACATTATTCAATAGCTGTTAAATAAAAAATTTCTCTTTGAATAAATTTTTATTTTCATAACAAATTAAAAGATTTTAGGGTTAATCCGCACCATGTCTGCAGTCAGAAAATTTTTATTTTACAAAAATAAAAATTAATAATTATTTTTCAATCCCTGAATTAATCCAATTCAGAATTCGATAGTATTGACAGAAACGTATAAAAGCAGGGAAACGTAACAAAACAGAAGAGATACCACACAATGAGCAGTTTGAAAGGAACACATAGGTTAAAAAAACATTTATAAACTATTATTTATATGTTTTGATAATATTTCTTTGGATAATAAATAAAGAAATAATTGAATCAGTTATTTTAGAAACTTTTTTTTTTTTTTAAGCTGATTTAGTTTTCTCATTTAATGTGTATTTTTTAATTAATTGTTTGAGAGTGGTTTATATTAATAATAACACAACTACAAATGATTCACTTCATTTTTTATTTTTACACAAATGAACACTTTATTTTAAGACCTCCAACATTTCGGCCCTTAGAACCACAACCTCAATTATTGATTAGTGACAATTCATTAAAAAATTATCCTTTGTTTTCAGGCTAATTGCTCATGTTATATAATGAAAACATATAATCTCAATAAAACTATTCTTAAAAAAACTGTTCTATTGTTTATTATTATTATAGTTATTGTATCATTATATTATTATATACCAGGGCAATTAGACAAATAATTGAGATTGCCTCCTTGATAACAGCCTAAGGGTCGAAACGTTGGAGAATTAAAATAAACTGTTGAGAGCAAACTGGATCATTTTTATTGTAGTTGTGTTATTATTAATAACTGATTTAATTAATATACTAAAACCTTAACATAAACAAACATAAAACAAATTACAATGACAGATAAAACCAAAATATGGGTTATAAAACACTGGAATGTAAACTGATCAAGAAGCAGACCTTCCATTTCAAGCACTCCCGAGACCCACACAAGGCAGAATTGGAGAACATTGATAATTAAACTAAAAATTACAAATGTTTAGTATGATAAAACATTTAGCATTCTTCAAAAGTAGCGCGAATACCTCTGAAGTTGAATTTAATTGAAAAAATCAATAATTTTCAGAAGTTGAACCAATATAACACTATATGAAACTACATTTTTATTAGAAGATTATAAGTTGACTATATATAATTAATTGTAGAAAAATGATCTGGATGGCGGTTAAAAAATGTACACATAATAGCAGAAAAAACTAGTAGTAACCGAAGTTTCGCCTCACTTTGCAAAGCTTCATCAGGGGTATTGCAGAACATACAAGCATTGCCAAGTATTATAAGTTAATAAGAATAGAATGTTATATAAAACAAGAAACAAGTGAACCAAAATAATATATAATCTTTTTAATTTTTTGAGACTGGTATTTATTTTTAATTTTAATTAAATAAATCAAATGGTATCCACGATAAGTCTCAACATTCTTTATTATATTAACAGTCCAACGTTTTCGCCAATTCGACCTTCCTCAAGGACATTCTTAACACAATTTGAGAGCCACATCATTTAAAAAACATCAATGACAAGTCAAATTACCCTATTTTCACACAATTTCATTAATTTTTAAAACTTTTAATTTTAGTTCAACTATCTTATAAACGTATTATATGATAGTTGATAGCATAAGTTGATTTAAAATTAAAAGTTTTAAAAATTAATGAAATTGTGACAAAATAGAGTAATTTGACTTGCAATTAATGACCAGGGCAGAATAGCCAGCAAAATGGTTTTAAATAATTGGATGTGAGGTGCAAAATTATATTTAACATATGCTTATCCTCAAGCTAACAGAATCACCCCTGTGTAGATTCTGCAATGCTGAGGATGAGACGGCACATTATTTGTTGTTGTGACCGGTTTGCACTGTTTGGGTTGGATCGCATGGTGGATCCCAAGCAGTGCGAGCTAATCAACCCCTTAAGCTTATTAAACTTCTTGGAATTTACCAAACTCAAGCTGTAATGAGCTTACCGCAGTGCTGTGATGCTGATTGCAGCACTGGTGTGTCTTTAATTGGTGCCCAATAGGCCTTACTGGTGGCAGTGCTTTCGTAAAAGTGCAATTATAAAAAAATAAAAATAAAAAATAAGATGACTGATTTGGTCGAAATGTTGGACTTATAAGGAAAAATAAATTGTTTTGAGACTGAAATAGGATAAAATCTATTTATTAAAGAATAATTTTCATTTTGTATATATATTGAATTACTAAATTTTCAAATGTATTTAATTTTTTTGTTCTTTCCTCCTTCTTCATTTTAATATAACTTATTCTGATATAGCCTTTATCTTCTTATAATACTTAGACTATAGATTTACTTCCAACATCATTTATGTATCTATGTTGCTTATTTTCTTGTTTTCTGATCATTCTATACATCCTTTTGTTCTTAGCCCTCAAGAAGACCTAAAATCTTGGCCAAAACGTTGGCACTAATAAGTTTTTACTTATTCATTAGTGCCAATGTTTCGGCCAGAATTCCTAGCTAAACTAATTTATTACTTATTTGTGTTCTTTACTGACCGCACCCACAACCATCCTCTC
>NW_027108531.1:138444-143848 GCF_000696795.3 Halyomorpha halys
TATTCAACTAATTTATATTTTTATTCTTTTATTTTACTTTGTTCCTTCTTTAAATAAATTTTTTAATAATTCTTTCTATGTATACTCTAATCATACTTTTCTTAATCTGCATCTTGTTCTCATTTAGCCCAAATGAAACCCTGCATAGTAGAGCGAAACGTTGGTTATTAATAAATAGTTATCTCTGTTATTTTGTGTACCTTACATGATCGCCACCCGGATATTACTTCCTTTTGTTACATACATATATTTTTTTAAAAGTAATGATACATAAAAAAAGGAATAAAAAATGCTACATTTTACAGAACTCAAACCCTTCTGAAAGGCTTATGATACTACGTCAAATATTTTTTTGTATCAATAATCGTGCCAATGAAGCATAAGTTAGATCTAGCTGTATAAGTATTAAATTATAATGAAAATGTATACAATTAAAAAAAATATATCCCAAAAGCAATATCCATACCAAAACCATACACCAAAGCATAATAATGCTTTTACAACATATGACTAAAATATATATATATCCTACACACATTGTGGTGAATTTAAGAAGGTAATACTAAAAGTAAGATCTCTTATTATTTGTTTAATAAATATATGATTTCATTTATTTTCTATTTACATCATTTTAAACGTTAAACATTTGTCCATTTTTCTACATGATCACTTTGGTCGATGGATTTTTGAAGGTGTAATGACATCTTTTGTAAGACTATATCATAACAGTGCTACATTTCAAAAAATGTCAAATGTCACTTTCCACCTCCTTGTCAGGGAGAGCAGATTGCCTTTTGGTAATGATCGACAATGTTCCACATTTATTGTGATCCTAGCAGACATATTGTCGACCAACAAAATCCCCTTTCGATCACTATTTCCACAAAACCCAGTTGGCATGACTTTATTGGCAGACAGTGTTTATTTAAATTTTTTCCGACTTCATGCCTGCTATGTCCTCCACATCATCCATATTTGCCACAAAGTTATTTGGCTGGAGAGTGATGTAACTCTGAGAAGGAGTTCCAAAATGAGATTCAATGTGTTCTCAAGGATATTGAAGTGATATAATATTACTACAGAAAAACAGCTGCAACACATTCAAAAATACATCGATCAAATTGGTGATAATATAGAATAATTGACAAACCTTCCTTTGAAATTATGTAATTATAAAAAATAATTCGAATTTAGTATTTCTGAAAGTGTATTGAGATCTTACTTTTGCTATTATTATTGTATTATATCCTGGAAGATGGTCTTTAGTGTAACAAAAGACATGTATTTTTTAAAAATATATAAGGCACCTTAATATTAATATATATTATACATCATTTGGAATAAAACTCATCAACTAACCAATTAGACAATAAACTCGCAGTCGAACATGTTGATGAAAAGCTGCTTGCGATGCCTTCAGCTTCTCTGAAACGACACAAGTCATTTTTTCGTAAATTAGGTGCAACTTGTTCAACTTTTTAAAAACCTAACATCAATACAGCTTTTTTGTTGTTTTTTAAAAAATCTTTTTATTTTAAAAAGCTAATCTTTACTAAACGGCAAATAAGAATTTTTTAAAAAGTGGTGGAAATAGAGGCTTCCATTACATTTTATTGACACAAACATTTTCTAATGTTTCTGGTATTTTTTCCAATCTTTAGGGATAATATTTTTATAATAAAATTTAAAAATTCATTTGCTCGGCTGGCATGCACTTTATCGAAATTTTTATCTTTAACTATTCATGAAATTACGGTACAGTAAAACTCTCCTTAACTAGTACTAGTACTAACGGTTGTGCAAGGAGGTGATTTGATCAGAATTACACTCTACCAACCCCGGAGGGCTTCTGAACTCACAGGGCTGACTCATGGCTACAGTGAAACAGAAAATAATTATCTGCCACAGCCGGATTCAAACCTAGGTCCTTGGAGTTAGTATCACAGTGCCTTACCAATGAGCGACCAACATAATATATGAGTTAAAATAATATGGTTTCTCTCTTATAAACCACAGTTGAACCAGCTCTTCCACTGAGCAGGAGACATATCAGTCCCAACTAGAATGCATAAGCATGGTTCTACTGTACTGATATCATAGCCACGTTAATTTTATAAAATGAAATTTTTTTTAACAAGAAATATGCTAGTATGTAAATTTTTTAAAAGAATATTTAAAATTTTTTTTCTTTAAACTTATTTGGGTACCGTTGTGAAGCTTAAAAGTATTCACTTGAGCCATAAAGATGGAAAAAATTTCTGAAATGTTGAAAAAAAAAAATGAGTTATATAAGTTTGGAAACCTCCTCTAAAATATAAATTGGTATCCTTATATGAAGATTTTATTTTTTTCAATGAAGGAATACATGCAGTGGAAGTTAGTTCAACAGAAGTCATATTTAACATAACAATATAAAAATACAAAAAGCAAGAGCACACAAAGCAGAAAATAAATTGATAGGTAAAGCTTTAAAAAAATCAACAATAAAAAGTGCAATAGAATGCAATAAGCAAAATGAAAACACAATCAATACTGATAATATAAAATAATTTATAATTTACAATTTAAATACTATAATCCCTAATTTATCTTATATGGTACAATTGACCCAGCAAAGAAAAGAGAAGGTTGATTTCTCAAGACAATTGTATAATTTACATGATAAAACAATAAATTTTGTAATTCTAACTTCATCATATTTTTAAATAAGTTTAGAACACAACAAACTTTGCTGAAAAGGCTCGTCAAAATGTAAAACGAGAGCTGTGATCTACTGTTATATAAAAAAAAAATGATCAAAACACTATTCGTATATTAGGATAGCTTAGTCTGAATATATTAAAAATTACTTGATGTTACATTTAAACATTAATAAAAGTAAAAACATAAATGCCATTCGACTAAATAGATTATTAATAAAATTTGGAGTTTATAGTCCTCTGTTAATGCTTTGAAGTTATACATTACACTCATGATTTAATCAAGTAAGTTAATTTTGACAATTAATGATGTGCACTGTCATTTATCAAAATTAACTCCAGCTCATTTTCCAAAATACATACATACAATACAAATAGAATTAGACAGTACACTAGTCTAATGTTTAAAAATAATAATAAATATATTGAGGAGATATTTCTATATATTAATATTATATAATATATTATTAGTTATGTATTTCATCATTTAATTTTTTCTGAATTAGAAAATTCTTATATTTATTATGATTATCATACTTCTATATCTCTTTCTTGTATTATTTTTCATTTTTTATCATATTTTTATATCTCTTTCCTGTATACAAGAAGTTTTTGAAATAAAAATAAAACTGTAAACAGTCACCTCCCCTCCACTCCCATATGCTTCCGATTTTCTGTCAAAGTTTCTAAAGCTATAAACTTGAACAGGTGGGTGATCCTGGTTTGTTCTTTACTCACTTATTATTATTTTTATTATTATTAATTTATTATTATTTATCCTTTCTTACCCTTCATCTAATCTTAATTTACTTCTTTACGCATTAGGTAAATGGTGTGAAATTGTTTTTAGATACCTTAGGATGGGGTGATAACCCCAAAACATCGTTTATAAATCGTTAAATAAAGAAATGTATATAAGGAAGAGTACTTTCATTCACTACATCTATTTCAATTGAACTCAATGAAACTCATTCAGTAAGAACGTAGAACAATAGAAATTCTATCATAGAATGGTCATTAACTCTAGAATTAATTTTAATTTAGGCTTACATGTGCTTGCCAGTGATATCATGAGGTTGCGAAGATTGATTGCTGAGATCTGCCCAGTTCTCCTCGTACGTGCGCACCCTGTTCACTCGACCCCAGGGCTCCTTACCCCACCTGACGTCTGTCGGGCACTCGCAGTCAGGTGTATAAGAACACTGGCATGGTATCACTTCTAATTTCCAATTCGATGTCGATGGTTTCTCTCCGTCAGATAGGCTCCCGTCGCTGTTGCTCTGTACAAAGCCAGAATCCTGCCAACAAGAGATTTCAAATTTATAAACTGACTAAGATAGGAAATAACTTCTCAAAAAAATCCATAATTACATAGCAGGAACAAAATCCATTAAACTGAATTATTTTTTTAAAACATATTTTTATTGAATAAATATAAAACACACAATATTTACTATATTATTTTGGGATACTCCTTGCACAATACAATTTTTCTGATACTAATTATCCTTTACTAACTTCTCTATTTTACATTTTGGTAAAACAAACTGAAGAGAAAAACAAAACAAAAAAACATTATTGAATTAAAACAAAATACATATCATTGATTTATATTTATGATTTTATTATAATTTATATATCATCAATTTATTTCTATAAGTTAATTTTGATTTTTTATTAAAGTATGGGTAGGTACATTTGATATAGAATTTTTCTTGCATTTCCAAATTTTGACTTTTTTTTTCCCATTGGAATCCTATACTGCCTAACCATGGTCCCAACCATGGTTAGGCAGTATAGGATGACCCCCAGGTCAAAGTTCTTCATTTTGTGGGACCGCCATTCAATGAAAAAAGTCAACGCCCCAGGCCGGATTCGAACTGGCACCGCCAATAGACATCAAATTGGTAAGACTGTGTATTAACCACTGAGCTACGGGCGGCCCAAATTTCGACTTGATGTGGTAGTTAAATCTCTTGGTCTTTGAGAGGTCCATTCTGAGAAAAATATTTGGACCTCTTAGAGAGGGCAGTGTATGGAGAAGAAAGAAGAACACGGAGCTATCGGCTTAGTACAGAAAGAATGATGTCAAGTATATAAGGTTGGGTAGACTCTGATGGGCGTGTCATGTGGTGAGGATGCACAGCGATGACATCCCAAACAAGGTCCTAACTAAGCAACAACAAGAGTATGAAAGCCAAACATGAAATGGTTGGACGCTATATCTATGGATACCTGGATCCTTCTGGCTCGGTAACTGGCTGTCGCACCAATCGTATGATATGATGATGAGTTGGTTAAACAGCAGTTTGGTACCTAAAGTCACTCTTAACAATTTAATTGTTTTGACAGGGAAATTATTATAATAAAATTATTTAAAATCTATAGATGGTGTACGTATAGGCTGTCATTTTTTAAACTGAAATACAACTTTTTTTTAGGTGTGAATTAAATTGGCTTATAAAATTATTGTAGATGGTAAACTAACAGATTGCTCACAATTTGCTATTCTTTATATTTTAGGTTCATTTACAGGATGAGTAGTTTATTTACTTAACGAGTCGAATTGAATAAATCTTCCATATTAAATTTCTTTATTTTAATTTATCCGTTACAACGGCCATCACCCCATCATCAGGCACTCGAAACATTATTGTTATCTCCAATTTTAAATAATATTAATTAATCTGGTCTCCTCAATAGCT
>NW_027108531.1:143988-145927 GCF_000696795.3 Halyomorpha halys
TCAATGGTTCATTCATGAATACGATATTTACTTATCAATGGTTCATTCATGAATACGATATTTACTTATCAATGGTTCATTCATGAATAAGGGTCGTACCCATGGCAATTTTAGCTATAGCTAATTTTTGCCCATCTCTTCCTTAAACCTGAGAGAAATAAAGAATAATTAATAATATTCAGGAATGATACCTCAGGACTCTGGTGACCCTCGGGATGGTTGGTAAGAAGTATCTGACTAGCTTTGTTCCCCTCTGGGGTTGGGATGTCTCCTGCACCGCTGCCTTTGCTCTCTTGACCTGTGACGTTGTTCTCTGTCCAAAATTTTCTATCCTCTTCGACTTCAGCTTGGCTGTCAACAATTTATATATTTTGAATTAACAAAAGGAAAAGAATAAATCATAACTATTGTTAGGATATTGTTGGAAAAATGCCAATATTTATTTAATATTTTTATTATTCATAAATTATATAGTTAAAAACAACAACCTGGTATCAGGACAAAGATGATGAGATTGAGGAGGAAGACTTGGATCTTCAGAGGAACATAACATCTTTTCTAACGCCAACAACTCATCTTCCGTCAACGTCCAGAGCAGCTCTCTTATTCTTACGAGCAAAGTCTAAAACAAACAGATCGTAGAAATAAATTCCTAATAGTTCTAAGATGTAAATAATTTCAAGAATTAAGGGCTACTAGTTAACAAAATAAATAAAAATGTAAGATAGAATAATAAAAAATATTATTACAATTAACTACAATTATTTTTCATTTTTTCTGCAACTTATCTTCTTTCTTCACTCTTATCATTCTCATTTCTAAATTTTACCCATCCCACATTCTTCCTTCTACATTATTTTTCTATGTAATCTGTAATAATAATTTACCTGTTACGCTTACCATTTTATAATAGTTAATATGTACCCTGATTTAATTAAATCAATAGATCTTTGCAATAATATATATTTTGATTTATCTGTTCACTCTATGAGTTTAGTTAATAATTATTTTTTTTCTTTCATTTATCTCTATCCTCATTATTATTCTATTTACAATTTTTGACTGTTTATATACCACCACCTTTACATTTTTATGTTATATTTTTTATATCACTTTTTTACTCCAACATTAACTCTGCCTTCTTTGTATCTTTTTATCGTAGCCCTGATGACCTACAACATAGTTTAAAACGTCAGCAGAAAATAAATAAATATTTCTTATCATTTTTCTTCCTTCTTGACTGTAATCCTGACCATCTCCTTCAAAAAGTTTACGACATTCGTTTAAAATAAATATATAACAGTTTAAAAAAGTATCAATAGAAAAAAAGTACAAGCTAATAATCTTGTCAAATATTGACAGAAGAATAAATCAAATCTAATTAGGAACAAATATATATTTCTATTTAGAGAGAAAGTACAAGGATGTTGAAATTTCAAATTGAAAAGAAAATCACAGAATAAGTAACAATGTAATAAGATCATACTGACCAGCATATAATAAACTTGAGAAATAAGATATTATAGGAATACTAAAATATAAAGAAATATCATACCCAAAACGGCCTGAACATTTCAGACATCTCCGTAGGTGAGGTGAGAGACAAAGGCCCGTGAGGAAACATGAAGAGGCCGCTGACTATCGCCAGCCGAGGGATGGTGAACATCAAAGCAGGATCGTATTGGTCTACCATTTCTTGGCTCAGCAGGCCCATCTTCAAAGCCCTAAAAATATAAATATAAAACGTTTTTAATTATTGCTAATTTTAAAAAATAATAAACTGTACATATTTCAATTAAAATATATTTATTATTTATCCCAGTATAAATTCTAATTGTTTTAACGAGGTTTAAATCCAACAAAAAACTCTCATTTATTAGTTATAACTAAAATATACATCAAACTAACTCAAACTTATGCAAGGTTAGCAATGCTATAT
>NW_027108531.1:147679-149664 GCF_000696795.3 Halyomorpha halys
TAATAAAATAAAATAATTTAAAGCATAAATAAGTTAAAACACACACATATTATTTATCTTAATAAAACATAAAAATAAGAAAAACATTACGATCATAATTAAATTTGCTCAAAACTTCAGTATGATGCTGGTTCAAATTTTTTGTATCTGTTCTGAAATTAACAGTTTTTAATCGTTAGAATCTTTAAAATGGCTGGAATGGCTAAAATGTAGGAGTGTAAAAATAATAACAAATTTTCAAGACTATATGGATGTTTTTGTTATAACTAATAAGTATATTTGCATTTCATTTGATAAATAAATGTGAACAAGCAAAAATAATTACTTTTGTATATGAATTGATAATTTATATTAAGCCAAAATATTTAAAATATATGAGAATGAGCCTACCTTTGAAGCGTCTCGGAGAAAAGAACAACAACGCACTGCTGGAGTTCATATTCTTGAACGGTCTTCACGGGGACCATTGCGCTTACATAGGCCAGTTCAAATTCCGCCAGTAGCCTGTCAAACAGCTAAAAAAGACATCAATTTTTAATGAGGTGTAGATAGTTGACCGTAGATTAATAATGATTGGAGAAGTTTGCCGGGGGGTGCGGTCAGCAAAGAACAACATAAATAAACAAAACCATATTTATTTATTTTATGCCAATGTTTCGAAACCCCTGACAAACTTCTCCCCTGATGAAGACATGAAACTCAGGTCGCACCCCCCGACAAACTTCTCCAAACATAAATTTTTAATTAGTTAATTATATTGTAATACTTGTTTTGTATTTTTTTCTACAAATAATCATAATAATAATAAATAAATAGATATATAAATGTCAAACTTACTTCCCATATTTCTTATTGCCATCATCATTTTCAATGATTAATTTAACTATTATATGTGAGAGGTGTAGGTGATCCATTTGTAAATTTACTTTTACAAAAAGAGAAAACAAATCATTATATAGTATGTGTGTATATATTGTCTGAACAGTAATCAGTTCCTAGAAGCCATTTTTTATTAATTGATAGTTTTGATGAATTTACTTTTTAAAAAAAGATTCTAGTTTTTTTGAAAACAGACAATTGGCTGACTAATTGTTGATCGGAATAATAAATAATTAAAATTTAATTTTCAAGTATATTACAAATAACGGACATTAAATTATTACCTTAAGGGATTGAGTAAGCCTCTCGGTTTGGATCTCATGAGAGTGACCAGAGTGTAACGCAGCTTCCCTCAGGAGGCACCGCACCGCTTCGAGGGACTTGGTCAGCTGCTTGGCTAGTGGCCTCATGGCTCCGCTTTCGACTTCACGGTTCATGATGCTTGATCCAGCGGCCAAACACTAAAATAGATCATTCGATTATATAAGTTAGGCAAGAGAATACAAATTATAAAAAATAATAACTATTAAAATATGATATAATAAATTATAAAAAACAAAACAATAATCTAATTAAAAATGAAAAAAGCAACCACCGAAATACACCTACCCAACCTAATGTATGGCAGGTAACTACATGTCTCCTTAAACATAATAGTGGGTTCTTAGTGAAATTGTTTATGTAAATATAAATAATGAAACTCAATATAACGGTGGATATATTCCATACCAGAACAGAACTCAAAAGCAATAGACAAACATACTGAACTTATTTAATACATTCATTTTTTTTTTTTTTTTTTTAAGGAAGATACCCTTCTCTCCTTGACAAGACAACCTGTCTCAAGTACAGTAAAATTAGAATAAAATATTTTGGGCAAT
Organism: Halyomorpha halys; assembly: GCF_000696795.3. Classification (NCBI taxonomy): domain Eukaryota; kingdom Metazoa; phylum Arthropoda; class Insecta; order Hemiptera; family Pentatomidae; genus Halyomorpha; species Halyomorpha halys. The sequence continues at coordinate 149,440 of NW_027108531.1, forward strand.
GGAACTGCTCTCCAGAACAATTATTCAGTTTGTTAAAATGCTCTAATTGAGAGCTCTCAGCAACTATGTACAACCCTACACTAGAAGTTCAGTTCTTGGTAAACATAAGAGGGATCAATGTCACAGTTTGTTACAAGTTTGATATTACTGTTATGTTTCTTTTAACATAAATACCATATTGTTATTTTAAATTAGTGACATGTTAAAAGCATTGTTTTTAAAACC
>NW_027108531.1:151184-160287 GCF_000696795.3 Halyomorpha halys
CATCAAACCTGAAAATCAGTTGAGCCGTTTGCAAGAAAAATCATTACATACCTACAATAAACAAGCAGGTTATGACACATTCCTAAACCACAATACTCTCCTTTTGGCTTCGGCAGTAGTCAGGTAAAAAATTAAAGATTGAATACCTCAGCACCAAACCAAAGCTGCCCGGCAAGATTGTCCTGCATAACATCATCGGGGAACTTGACCCTGAAATCTCTGCTAGCTCGTTCGTTTGGAATCATCTCGTCCATGATACGATTACAGATGTTTAAAACCTAAAAACAAATATATTTTTAAAATATAGATTATTATTAATATGAAAACATAAATTATATTTTATAGTGTTAATTTATCAAGAAATAACAATAGTGAAGGTTAACAATAAAGAAATATATCAATTTATTTAAAGTTGAAGAAATTATTTAAAGATGCTTATTTCGGGATCTGCCAGTCCCATTTGAATCTTGGTTTTGCACCATTTTATTCTGCTCCATAAAGTAGAAGAGGAAGATTGGACTTTGGAACCTATGCTTGACCCTATCTTTACCAAACCATTTGGTCTTTCCACTTGGTCCAATCCTTAAACCACTTCGATCTACCCTCAACCAACCTTAATCCTCCTCCCCAAAACACCTTTAACCACCTAGAACCACTCTTTATCCTTAGTGTACCTAATTCTGACATAAAATTTACAGAAACATCTGCTTAATATATTTTTAATTAATTAATAAAATTAAGATTAATTAATTAATGTTAATTAGTATACTTCAATATTACCCTTCCCCTATTGAAAAGTAGCTCATGCAGGTTCGTACATGTTTAAACAGGTTCAACTCACATGACAGGTCTGCCCAATATATGTATATATTTTGAGTTTATTAGCTATGATTAATTAACCAGTCATAATTAATTAGTTAATGTTTATTAAATTAATCATATTCATCCTGATCAACATACTAAAATATGTTTTTAAAAACACAACTCCTGGAAATATTTTAAATAGTATATTAAAATTTTGGTTATTCCAAAATGTTTATTGACTGAGGTCATTTTAATCAGGGCTTTTATATCTTATTTTTAGTCTCCATAAAAAACTCAACTATTACGGATTATATTGGTGAGATTCATGCCAAATTTCAAGTTGGGAAATTATGGATGAGGAGTAAATAAAATCTAGATTTCATCTCGTTTGAATTTTAATTGTTTTAGATTGAAAAAAATTCATCCTTCTCGGTCGGACCTGCCCCACTAAGACCCTCAAGGGCCCTGTTTCATAATAAAGTACAAACTAATACTATCAGTCTTGTCGATTTAATTTAATACAATTACACTGACTTGTACTTTAGTACTTTATAACTCCTGTAAAATCACTAATAGTCCTCCCTATTATGAATAAAAATAAGTATTAGAATAATTACCACGTTGTTTCGATACTTGTATTTTTAACTAATACTATTAGGTTTCATTATGAAACAGAGCCCAGGGGGCGACAGTCCAATATCACTCGCTTAAAATGGAAAGAGGAGACTTAAGATAGTTTAATGAAGCAATATTTAAAAAGTGCCTGAAATTGAAAAACGGTATGAATATTAAATAGTGCCACTTGTAAATATCATTATTTTCTTTTTTAACAATACTTCACTTTTATTGGAAGATTATTGATTGACCGTGTGTATAGATGAATGGAATATGGTCCGGGTGCGGTAAAAAAAAAACTCAAATAATAGAATTATACTATTTTATTGAGCCAACATTTCGCCCCATGTTGCAGGGCTTGACGGCAGTCAAAACAGCCCTGACGAAGACCTGCAATGTGGGGCGAAACGTTGGCTCAATAAAATAGTATAATTCTATATATGTATATATAGTTGACCGTAAAAATTGATATATAAGATGGTCAGGGTTGCGGTCAAAAGTGAAACGAAAATAGTTTACAACTATTTTTGTTTTACTTTTGACCGCAACCCTGACCATCTTATATATATCAGTATAATTCTACTATTTGAGTTTTTTTTTACCGCACCCGGACCATATTCCATTCATCTACTTCACTTTTAGCACTAATTTGTTAATTAGGCATAATAAAATAAAAAATTTAAATGGGTTTTATTATAATACAGTGAAGTCTCAGCTATACAAATATGAGGGGGTACCAAAAATTCTTCGTGTAAGTGAATACACAATACATATTATGCATGTATATTTTTGAGAATTAATTATAATTAATGTATATTTTTCTCGTAATTAATAGGTACATATACGTATTTTGTATGCAGTTGAAAGAAAAACAAAGTAAAGTGAAAAAAAATAAATATTTATTGTATAAAAATTTAATTTATCTTTAATCCGAATTTTTTTATTTTTTACAAAAACATTGTGTTATGTTTGTTTGTTTCATGTTACTTTTGGCTGAATACATCATTCTTTTCAATTCTGTTAAGGTGTTAGATTCCTTCTCACTAATCTCTTTCGCATATATAAAACGTTTTACAACTTCAAATGCTTCAAGAGCTTCTGCAAAAGATGGAAGAGGCAAAGGATCTTCGTCATCTGAATCGGAATCGTCCGAGCTTATTATTATACATTAGGGAGTATAATATAAATATAAAGAATCATTGGGACCGGATGTTATTCGCAGAAAAAGTTGTTTACTGTTTCGTGTTTCACGTTTTTTTTCGTCCTTTGTCTTGCCTCGGAAGAAACAAAAATTCATAGAACTGAATAAAATTTACTGTATGTATGTACATAAAGCGGGTCCAAACTTTCCTTCGTATAACTGAATGTTTCGTATAAATGGATAATTACATACACATAATTCAGGGGTTTTTGCAGGGGATTGAGGAATTTTTTGCATAACTGAATGTTTCGTATAAGTGAGACTTCACTCTATACATAATAATAAATGATAATAAAATTATTTATTTATAATTTGTTATCAAACAATACACACTTAACAGATAATTAATTGATTAAAAATAAATAAAAAAAGTATCTAAAAGATTGTAAGAACAACTAATCAGCGACAAAGCAAATAGGAAGGACAATGACTTATCAAAGATATCAAGGGTCTTCGAGCGATTCCCACGCAACTTATTCAAATCCTTATCTGAGATAAGTCAAGAATTTTCTGCTTAGATAAAACTATGACAGTTGTCAGAACTAGTATAATTTTAATCTAAAGATAAGTAAATAATACTGATATTGAGTTAAGTAATCGGTTAAATACAAGAAAAATAAAAAATATTTTAAATAAATTAATTCCAAGTTTTTTTTTGTTAGAAAGAAGATAGTTGACTGAAAGAAGTAGATTGTAGGAAGATAGTCCAAGTGGGGGTCAATAAAGGTATCAAAATAGTAAAAAGGAATCTATTTATTGTTGACCAATGTTTTACTCCTTTTTTTTTTTCCTTTTCATTTAGCCCAAACATAGCCCTGCAAAGTGGAGTGAAATGTTGGTAAACGATAAATAATTTTCTTTTACTATTTTGATATCTTTATTGACCGCCACCCGGACTATCTTTAACATAAATAGTTGCAACTGACGATTTAATCAACAATTAAACATATAAGAATATGTTTAATTGTTTATTAAATCGTTAAAAGATGCATGAAGGATGAAGGTGATTTATGACATTTTAGTGAAAATGGTGGGATTTTTTTTTGTTTTTTCTATTTTGAAGAATATTTTTTTAAATACTCTTTAATTATCCTAAACCTTTGTAAACTTAAATTATGGAATTTTAATTTTAAAAGGTAAATATTTAATTCCAAGTAAATAGAAGTCATTTTTTTTTTTTTTTCTGAAAGAAGATAGTTGACAATATGAAGTAGATTGTAGGAAGATAGTCCAAGTGGCGGTCAAGAAAGGTATCAAAATAGTAAAAGGAAACTGTTTATTGTTAACCAACGTTTTCCTCCAATTTTTTTTTTTTTGTCTTTTCATTTAGCCCTGCAAAGTGGAGCGAAACGTTTGTTTAACAATAAATAGTTTTCTTTTACTATTTTGATATCTTTATTACTGCCACCTTGACTCTTTAACATAAATAGTCGCAACTGACGATTTAATCATCAATTGAACATATAAAAGGATGAAGGTGATTAATGACATTTTAGGGAAAATAGTGGGATTTTTTTATTGTTTCTATTTTGAAGGATATTTTTTAAATAATCTTTAATTATTCTAAACCTTTGTAAACTTAAGTTATGATATTTTTATTTTTATTTTAGAAGGTAAAAATTTAGTTTTCTAGTCTAAAATAGAAAAAGATAAACATTAAATTAAATTTAGACCAAGATTCATATTTTTGTAACATAACATTTAAAAAAAAAAAAAAAAAAAAAGCTGGTCTGGGTAGGGTAAAAATCATTCAATAGTAAATAAACTTTTATGAACCGTTTCACCCCACGTTGCAGGGCTTCAAGACAGCTAAAAAAAAAGAATTAAACCAACTAAAATAATATAATAAAGCAAGAGAATAAGATAACATGAAATAATAGTAAAGTAAGGTATGGTTAAAAATGATAGAAACTTTATTCTAACCATGAAGGAGGGTCAAGTTTTCATTTCGCTACGAAATAATAATCAACACCACAGGCTGGATCTGAACCTGTGCTACAGCAGTAACTGTCGAGGTTTGGTGCCTTAATTCCTTCGCCCATAAATGGCCCTTAATTGTAAATTTTTTCTTTGAAGTAGTACGGAACATAGTAGCTCTAACAATCAATAAAACTAATATAATATCATCTGAATTTATTTTTATTAAAATAAAAACACTGATCTAATATGTAGAAAATTTAAGAAATAGATTAAAAAAATTTTTTTCACAAAACTTTGAATTTTTAATTTTTCAGACATTTTAAAATAACTCCCTTTTCCAGCAACCCCTTAGATCATCATTGTGTTTCCAGTAAAAGCAAACAAGATATGGTTGTGAGAATTGTGAAGTCATCACATAAATGAACCTTATCTGCCTTTCCGTGATTTCCTAGTGCTGGTAATTTCATTCTTATTAACTAATTATTATAATTATATAATTAATTGATTTAATTATATTTATTGCAATTCATAATAAAAAAATTCCACACTTTGAAATTATTACGGGGTTATTATCTCATTTGAATATCAAAATGTTTATTGAACATGTTGAGCTGTAACACATATTATCACAAAAGAAAATTTAAATTTTGAACTAAAATGAGTTTCAGTTGTAAAATTTCAATTTGAATAAAAACCTCTAATTTTGAGAAGAGGATACAATAACTTTTGACTGAAAACTCATCAAATGTATATTTTACAAATTTCTTATCTACTGCTGTAAATAGATTTGAATTTTTAATTAATTAATTGTTTTCTGAAGGTGAAGGTGAATAGACCGATTAATTATTATTTGCTCAATAGATTAGAAACAACATTTTAATGGAGAAATTAATTTATTTGTCGTAAAAAAAAAAAATTAAACATTAAAAAATGTAAACAGTGAAGAATATAATTATCAAATTTAATATTGTCAGTTAATACCTCATAAGTGTGAAAAAAAAAACAACAACTTTTTACCATTTAAAAAATAATAAAAATTAATGTTTTATTCTAGATTATGGCTACAAGTTATCAAATCTAACAAAGTAGCTTGAAAAAACGCTGACATTTCCATGTATAAGTATTAGAAATTTTACCAAGTTATTTATTGAACAGTAATATTTAAAAAAACTCTGTGAATTGTTACACAATGATTTATTTAAACAAAAAATAAATTAATTGGATTGATTATTTTTGGTTGAAGGTAAACCATTGTAACTAACAAATGTGTTGACAACCGAAAATTGTATATCCACTAAAATTAAAACTATATCCACACCATTGAAAAATAATATGGTCTGAGAACCTCCAGCCTAATCTCAATTTTTAAAATTTATTTTCATATATGTTATTTAAAGAGAATCTTCCTTAATATTGACATATAATAAAATAAAACTAAATATCAATTAAAAAAGCAAATTTTTACTTTAAATTTCTAGCCGAAATTCCTTATTTGTTCCATAAGAACTGTATTATCAATACTAAATGATTAAGGAAATATTAATTATTAATTGACCAGAAAACAACAAAATTATACAAATTTTGCAGTCTACTATTTGAATAAAAATCCAGAATATAATTAAAATATTTATTTTTTCTATTGTATCATGTCAAAACGATATAACATTTAACATGGTTGAGAGTCTGTCAATGAGAATGATGTTACGAAACAGACCAGCTGAGCTTCATACCAAAAATGGTGACAGTCTGTTGTTGTTATGATACGTTAGTTACTTATAGTTTGTGTTTGGTTTTTGTTTTGGATGTCTTAAAACTCTAATAAAGTAATGGATAAAAACTAGGAGAAGAAACAAGGAACAAGTGAGGTGGAGGTAAGAAGATGTGACGAAGCTGTTCGAGTTTTAATCTCATTAAGACTACAAGGTTACAAAACAACCCAGATAATCTGCAAGTAACTCTTCTGTATTTAAAATTAGGTTGTTCACAATTCTATACTTATAACATTAAGCATGTTAAAACTGTTTACATTGAACACATCACGAATACTCCTAATTACAAAAAAAATGTATATAGCTTATAATATCCAAGCTAGTCGAACACAAAGTGATTTAATTTTCTGATATACCATCTCCTGGATTATTTTCATAATAAAGAAGATATATTTTAGCAACTATAATATTTCTAGCTGTTTCGAATTTTATAATTATTTCTTGATCATTTTCGGAATTTGTGTCTCATCTAAATATTGTTTTTATTTTTCCATATATTTTATATATATCTTAACTTATATAACAGAAAAAAACATATTTATTAACGGATAATATACACAGAAAATATAACATACATAATAATTTATGAAAAAGGAAATACAAATTTTGATTAAAGTTTTAAAATCCTCATTTAAATAATATTTAGGATATTTGAAGTAACAAGAAATATCACTTAAATATATCAGTCAGTCCTTGAAGTGAAGGGCACGGGTTGGTTCAAAATTTTTAAAAGCAAGTACGATGAGTCTAATAAAAGTAGATAACAAACACATATAACTACGTAATGTATGTACAATGGCCTTGAACTATATAAAAACCTTCCTGGCTAAAGTAGATATTTTTCTTTATCTATTAGTTAGCCATACATTTACTTGACTAATTAGCTATTTATTTCACTTCTGATAATTACATATTTTACTTTGTTCCTAAAATATTTTTATGATCTTTATAAATATTTTATTGTTATATTGGTACAAAATTTCACTGATTTTATTTTTCCTTATCTCTTCATGTACATAGTATGATTATGCCCATTTCATTTATCTTTCTGTTTATATAGAGATTTTATTTATTTATTTCATTTTTTATAACTAAGTATTTTGCTTTGTTCATAAAATATTTCTCATAAAGTTAAATCTTTTATATTGAAGTTTTTATTAACTATTTATTTTATTTTTAGTATGATAATTTCAAATTTTATCTGCTGATAAATACTACAATCTACCACAACCTCAGGCAATAAGTAATAGTGATAAATGATCACATTCATACCAAAATTAAATCTCAATATAAACAGAAAGATAAATAAAATGGACGTAATCAAACTATGTACATAAAGAAATAAGGAAAAATGAAATGAGTAAAATTTTGAACTAATATAACAATAAAATAAAAACACTAATTACATTTACACTACCCATTATTTTCACAGTAAGACTTATTACAATAGGGGTATTCGTGATGTGTTAAATGAAAAATGCTTTACCATGTTAAGTATTATAAGTATAGGATCATGAGTAGCCCTATTTAAAGTCATGTTAAATCTTAAATGCAGAACAATTCCTATAGGATTTTCTGAGCAACTTTTGTTTTATAACCTTTCCTTCCAAAACTTAATGTTATTGTTTACTTCTAAGTTTTGATTAAAGTAATTTATTACAACATGCCTAAATTGAGCGAAAAATGGAAGTTATGTGAAAGTATGCCTTGTTGATCTTCTAACTTGTGAGGAAGAAAATCAAGATGAGCTCATTGACAACTGTCATTACATTATTATTATTATTGTCAGCCATTGCTTTATTAGTTATAAAAAAAACGTCCAAAAGAACACTAACACAATCAAAACACAAACTACGAGGTAGTAACCTAACACAACAACAAATAATATGGTGAAGAGCTCAGCTGGTCTGTTGCATGACGTTGTTATCCATTTAACAGATTCTCTACCATGTTATATGTTATACCATTTTAACATGGTAAAAGAAGGAATTATTTCTCCATTTAACACGGTTTAACATATTAAACTAAACATCATGAACACCCCTAATATTTACAGTCTAGACCAGAATATACCCGAGCCCACTCTATCCCCATGCAGGAGGGGTAGAGCAGGGCTCTTAGAGATCAATAGATCAATTTATTTTAGAACAATTGCGCAAGGAGATAATTTGATAAGGATTATGTTCAACCACCAGTGCCTTGCTTCATAATGAAAGTTAGAAGTATTAGATCTTAAATATAAGTATACAAACTACAAAAAGATCATGACAATATTATTTTATTAGAAAACAAAAAAATATCAAAATTTTAAAATATATTATTTTAACATAGCTCCAGAATATAATTAAAATATTTATGTTTTCTATTTTACAGTCAAATTTTTATTTTTAAAATTATATGTTAGTCAAGCAGAATATGATTTAAACAGAGTAAATTTAAAAAAAAATATTAAAAAACTAGATTATGTATAATAGGTGGAAAAGAGAAATATATGAGCAATATAGGAAATATTTATGACTATAAACAACTTTATTTCATTTTTATTTATTTATTTTATTAATTATTAATCACTATTTAAAGACTAAGGAAAACAACCTTATCGACAACATTAAGCCTATTTTATGTTACTATAAACTTATAATATATTTCACATTTTTGTAATGTTTCGACCTTTTTCAATATTTGCATCTTCACTGTAGCCCACAATATTAAAATACATATTCAAATATACAACTCCAGAAAGTATTTATAATAATTTGTTTTAAATTCTGCATATAAATATCCTTTCAAGTTA
>NW_027108531.1:160779-174083 GCF_000696795.3 Halyomorpha halys
TGTTTTGAACCAGGGCCATAACAATATTAATACTGAGTGTATAACAGATACAGAACAATCTTGCGTCAGATTGAATCAAAGTGGGTTACTATTGAAAGACAGATCTTCAAACGTGATATTAGCGCCAGCAAAAGTAGATACAGGGGACACAATGAGATTGTGTAGCATCTGTTATGTAATAAGGGGGCTATTGTTTTATTTACCCCAATATAGCGTTTACTTAACACTCTGATAACGTCGAAAGAAAATAAGATATAGCACATACAGGGAAGAAAGTGACGAAAAAAACAAAAAACTGACAAAGGGAATGATAAGTAACCTACATTGGTAATTCTACTCATTCCGTGTAAAGAATAAAACACAAAAGGCATTACATAACCTGCTTACATACCAACCTTTTTAGAAAAATACTAATTAAATAGGCTAACTAAAAAAAACATGTTGTTCAGAACATGAACATTTTTTTAAGAAAATTTACTGTTAGAGGGGGAAAAAGACACAAATTATGCGCTAAACCAACATTTGGCGATTATGTTATAATAAAATAACATTTTAAATATAAGTTAGAAATGAATGAAATAATTATAATAAATAATTGATAAAATCCTATGCTAGAACAGAACTACATGTTTTTGAAAAACTAGGGGGATACCAGCGGCAAACCCAACATTTAACAAATTATAAAACTTTTCATTTAATTGCACTACTCGTTGCTCAAATTGTATTAGTGTAATTTAATGAGTTCTTCATCAGTTAAACTCAATTTGTTATGACCTATTTTTATTATTCAGCAGGGATATAAAATAAAATATTACATGGTGATTACTAAAATTTTTTTTTTATAATAAAGAAAAAAAGTGATACATATATTTTTATTAATAAAAAACTTGTTTAAGGTGAAGTTTTAACTATAATAAAATATTGTATTACATTCACTAATATTTCTCATATATGAATCAATTCAAATAGCAATAAATCGAAGTACTCAACTCAAAAAAAGAAGCAGCCTATATAGCCAAAACATTACACAGATTTCATTGGAATTAACAAAATTTATAGTAAATAATAACAATTTTAGATAAATTATTTATTAATCAAACAAAATTAGCTTGCAGTACAGGGTACGGATGCTCTGAATTTAGTATAAAATGTTTAGTTGAGGATGTCTCTCCTTTCATAATTAAATTAAATCAGATTATATATAAAAAATGTGATGAATCAGATTGAAATAATAATTTTGACAAAAAAAAGATAATAAATAAATGACGAATTTTAAAAATGGAGAGAAAAGATTAAAGGTATGATTTTGTATAAATAATTTACATAACAAATATATAAAAATTCGAAATTAAATATTCTAGTATATACCTATTATAATGCAATTGTTAAATGGTGCTGGGACCGATAGCTACTCTTCTATGTTAATAAAAAAATTATGACATTGTCGAAGGATGAAAATGTAAGCTAATAATAATCTGATATTTAAACAACAGCATTTTCTGCATAATAATTTTTGAGAAATAACAAACGGCAAGAATATCAGAAAAGAAAAAGATAAGCTTTAAAAATTTCAAGCTCATTTAATTATTGTGCTAACGAAGGTGATAGTAACTGGACGTCGACCAATGAGTCAGAGAAAGAAAAAAAAAAAACTCAAAATCTATTCTGAAGGAAACAAAATAATGAGGAAAAATAAATGAAATAATTTTCACGGGAAGGAACATTGTGACTGATAAAATAAATTCCAAGTATGATAAGATAATGGTAATCTTGATGAGTTTATTATAGCTTTAATCAACACGAAAAAAAAATAAAAATAAATAAACACAAATTATTTTCAAAGACGTAAAAAAAATGTTATGAAATTATTTTTCTTTACCGTATCTTGACACTGCCTCAGATTGTTGACTAGGGTCGTACAACGACGTGGATCTTTCCTCCCATCGAAGCTGTCAAGCTCTGCAGCTACTCGGTTAAGGGCTTCATCCGCGAAAAAGAACTGAGCGAGCAGAGAAGTGTCATCTCTCTGAAATCATAATTTATTTTAAAAGATTAAGATTCAGAGACTGGAAGAGTTGTAAATATTTTAATGAGTTGAAATGAAAAAAATCTTCCATTCAAATTTTTGAATTATTTTAATAAATTTCACATTATCTATATATGATGTGTCGGGTTCATCACTCCATCAAATAATTATTATTAAAAAATATAATTTCATATGTGAAATAACAACTATTCCCCTAAGTATTCCACATTTAAAATACAAGAGTATCTTCTTATAATACCTATCTTTGTTAAAATACAAATAACTTGTTTAGAATCAGAATTTTCTTAAACTTCATTGTTACATTCTTTCTAAGGTTAATTTGATCAAATGTGGACAAATAAGGAGAATATTTTTTATGTGATACATGAAATTATATTTTTTTTAAATTATAAAAGTATGCCTGGTAATGGGGTGATGGCCTCGAAACATTTTATATAGATAATGTGAAATTTATTCAAAATAATACAAAAATTTCAATGGAAGATTTTTTTTTCACTTAAACTCATTAAAATAATTTATTTCATTTTTCAAAGTACAACATAATTATAAAAATAAATAAAATGGAAAGGTACACATATATTTCTTCTTTTTTCATATTCATTGCATAAGAAAGAAATAAGGTACATAAATGCTCAACTTAATGGCTGACTGAATATAGTGAAAAAGAAAATGCAAAGAAAATTGGTTAATGACAGCCCTAGGAAAATAGCATAAAAACAGACACTTGACATAGAAAGAATCAAATGCCATATTAATATGAAATAATGCCATAACAGTAAAATAATAATAATAATATGAATGATTTATTTACCATATAAAAATATATTATATTATTAATACAGAAGAGAGAAAAGTAAGATAATTAATCCAAACTTCAAGGTTAACAAAAATTAAGGTGAAAAGGAAAATGTGAACAAAATTGGTTAATAATGACAGGTTTTGGATAACAGGATAAAAACAAATATCTTTCATAGTAAAAAAATAAATAAATGTCATATTAATATGAAATAATATAATGCCAATAAAACAATATTATGGTCATGAAGGACTTCTTAACAATATAAAAATATATTTTACTTTGTAAAGATGAAAAAAACCCTTAAAAGTAAATTAGTTTAATAAGTTATGAATTTCAACTGCATACATAAGACTGGATGATTGACAAAAACTAGACATAACTCATATTAAGATGAAATAACGGAATAACTAATTAATCTTTTGCTATGTAAAACTAAATTTTAACATTGGGCAAAATATATTATTGTATGTATGTATTTACTTTTTATTATCTATGTACTTTTAGTTCTCATTTAAACTAATTTTTTTTCCCTTTAACCTTATGTTTAATTGTATTATTTTATTTATTCGAAATAAATGGTGTTCTATACACAGATATCTTTTATGGGAGCTGATTGTTCTAATGCATTCACTTTGTTTATTTATTGCATTCACTTTTTTAGTTATGTACACACATATTGACTTTTGTATTTTGATTTTTTTCCTATAGTTTATAGTTGAAAACTATTTTTTATATAGTACAAATTGTTTATTCCTTGTTACATGAGCATCTGAAAATTTTTTTGTTCTTTTATCTTTTTTTAAATATTCTTCATATAATAGCAATAACATGTTTCAATATTAAATACACTTTACATACATATAGTATGCGGTTTCGCATGGAGGATGTACAATTTCTAAATAAACTCCTCTTGCATATGGCTACTTTGAAAGAGTGAGAAAGAAAAAATGGATTTATGTGGGTAACAAGGAAACTGTAGGATAATCAGTGGAGATAAGATGAATTCTAAGGATAGGGGAAAACCACAAAATATAAAGAAATCTATAAGGAAGGAATTATTTTCACAAAATAGTTAAAATAAAATTTTTATGTTAACCAAAAGTAAAATGTAAAAAAAAAAAAAAATACCTAAAATAAAATGTAGAAAAAATCATTATGAGGCCACCCGATGAAACTAAGTCAAGTTTTACATAAAATATCGATTTGTAACATCAATTTGACATGAGAAAATTTCAGTTTTAATATAAACTGAATCATTTTTAACGTTTAAAATGTTTGGACATAAAAAAATTCCTAAATCCATATAACATTGACTGTAATAATTATATAATATGCATTTCGATAAAGAAAAATGAAAACAATGGCCTATATAAATATATACATACATATATCCATCCTTTTATGGGAACTTCAGGTTCGATTCATGGATGTTAAACTATATTTAAAGAAATCTATAGAAGTATGAGTACTAGAAATTGATTAAATGTAGTTTTAAAAAAAAATTCTTATTAAATTTTATTCTTTATCTTTTCAGGAATTTATAGCCTTTTTTTTTTTTCTTTGTTACAGATAAAGAATATATATATATCGATGGGCATAAGGAAAAAAGTACTATTTTAAGGAAAAATATTTTGAGAAATACTACTAATAAAAAATAGAATTGACATTAAGTTTGGAATATATAAATATAAAAAAAAAAATTGTTTCAATTAAGCTGACATAAATTAATGATAAGAACATGATAATGGGTGGAAAAGTTCGAAACGTGTTTGGATGAAATAATAAATAAAATGTGTATGGTGTACATTTCGGAAAATAAAAATAATAAAGTTAAAAAAAAAATCTTTACAACTAAAGTTGTAGGATTACAATTGATTATTTATATTTAAATTATTTCTTATTTACTAAACATTAAATATTTTATGGTTAAAATAAAAAAAATTAAAAAAGGCAAAATTTATAATTGATTCTGTAGAATTGTGCTCAACTATCATTATCTGAGATCATCAGTTATTTATACACACTTTAAGCAACAATTTAATTCAACTCAGACAGTCTGTCTTTTTTGACTTATTATTTTCTTTATGAGACAAAGAATTCGTATTAAATACTGATATTTGTCGAGTGTAAGTTTATTAAAAAATTATAGGAAACTCATAGAGAAATAATTTGATAGTTGGAATATTATTTCATTTTATTTAAATTAACATAGGGCCAATTTAATCAAACAATTCTAACATGAAGGAAACAAACACACACACAAAAAAAAAAAAGTCATTCAGAGAAAACATTTTAATATGGCCAAGAATAGAAACTTTCACTTTTCTCTTCCAAAAGACCTTTCTGCAATTAAGAACAACTTTCTGTCACTTATACAGGATGCTGCTTTTGAAAAACTGGGTTAGGTGCATGGAGCCATGACTCCATGTAATATTCTTTGGGAATCGGGTCAAGTACAGTTATAACTGAAATATTGGAAAATATTTCACTACTTTTTTTTTTTGTTCTCTAGTAAAATTGCATCAATGGTATGGTCACAGTTAATTTTCCCATTTAGCTATGGCTGGATTTTCTCTTTTATATAATCTAGGCCATTTTGACCCAAGGAAAAAAAAACATAATTAAAAAGTTCTCTGCGAATAATACTGATTAGTTGATAACACATAGTGATTCTAAAGAAATTGTAATAGGATAATTTAATTTTTTCCTCAGTAATTCATATTGTTCATATGATTCATAACTATAAAACTGTCACAGAACTATTACAAGAAAAGAAAGCATTTATCATAAAATAATCAATAGGAAACCCGAATTAAAGACACCAAAATAGCATGCCTAATAACATGTGTCATTTGGCAACTTCTCTGTGATTTCTATTTCCGCTCTATATTTATAATCACATTAAATGGACCCTTTATAACTTCAATATCATCTTAAAATTAGTCATCAGTGAATTATTTTTGACAATTAAATCCACAATTACTTTAAAAAAAAAAAAGATAAAGTTAATACAAAAATGAATGTATTGATAATAAATATGAGGAAAAACGAAAACAAAGAAAAGTAGAGGTCTTAAACTTGAAACCAGAAGGAAGTGGGATATGGAACTGTCACCTTCAAAGATGAAGGTTGCCATTTTGCACCCTTTCTTTTTAACAAAAAAAATCTAGTAAAAAATCAAGGACCTTTATGAAAACTTTTAAATGTTAAGACACCATTCGGATTTTGAGTGGTTATAAATGAAGATGGGACAAGAACACAAAAGAAGATTGAGGAAAAGTTATCAAGTATTACAAAAAGTCATTTAAACAGCATGATAAAGGGATAATAAACGATTATTAATAAGATATACTTTTAAACTAAACAACATTTTAACGAATACAAGTCTTTCTCAGGGGTAATAAGTGAGGTTTTCTAAAATAGGTCAAAGAACATAACTTCTCATTTCATCTTACCCTGGGCTTATACAGCCATTTCCTTAGAGAATCCATTACGGCGAACATTTATGATGTGGTGCTAAGAGACATCAAAGAAAAACCACCTCTTATTTTCACTCCAGACCATTTTAAAAGAGCACTGGGGCCAAACAACGAACCGTAAGTTAGGCTATAACCATGGTCGAAATTGAAACCCAACCTAAACGTAAACAACTGGATAATATGGCGACTAGGCAGGAGAGCTGCGCGCGCAGCCTTGCGATATCTTCTCACATCTAATGCATTTACATTTCTTCGTTTTGATAACATTTATTATCAATTATAAAAAAGAATTTTAATTTAAACTATCCATTATTTTATTACTATGATATTAATTAAAACTCTCATTAAAAACAATTTATGATTCACTGTCCGATTTCAGCTCTGTCCGAGACAGAAAAGACAAGAAAATGACTTATCACTTGTAATTTGCATTTAAATGACTTTAGTTTTTTTTTTTTGTTATTATTCATATAATATAATGAAAAAAAAAAAAGGTAATTACAGTGCACCAGACTTTAGAAAACATACACCTACAAACAATTTACAATTCTATAATTTAATACTTAAATTATACTAGAACAATGAGCAACACCTATAATTTAAATATTATAATGAGATCATTATCATTTGAGGAAATGTTGTGTAATATATCTAATCATTTAATTCTTCTTTGTAGTTAGTATTTATTTTTGAAGTATTATTCTTCTGTGGGAAATACATTCTAAACACTAGTCATAATCTTCAATGATATCACCAATTGTTACATTTCCTAGAAATTATCATGATTAAGCTTTCTTCAAAGGAATAGTTGTTATATTTACTATTTAAAATGTTCATTGGAAAGATTTGATTTTTAAAATTATTCTATCAATAATAATAATAATAATAACAATAAGTATATTGTAATCATCTCAATATGATTTTATACTTTCTTCTTCTATCTTACTTAACTTTATATTTTATTTCTTTATTCTAGTATTTTACTTACATATTTCATTAATTACATATAATTTCTTTCTCTTTTTTTTCCATAACTTTAATTTTTAATTATTATTTAGTTAAAATATTCATGTTTATTTTTTCCTCTTGGATTATATAACTTTATATTTTGATTTCCTTAATCCTTTTATTTTACTTAAATATTTAGTTACCTAGATATAAGGTTTATTTTCTACTTCTGTTATTGATTTACTAACTAGATTTTCATATGTATTTTATTATTTTTTTCTTTCCTTTTACTTAATTTTAATATTACTCTTATCATACAGCCTTCATCTTCGTATAATACTTTAATTATTCATGCCTTTCAACAATATTTATGTATCCTATATGTTAGTTATTTTCTTATTTTCTAGTCATTCTTTATATCCTTTTATTCATTGGTTATTATCTTGTTTATTTTTTATTCTTGGCTTTGATGAATTCTATAATAAAAGTCTCCAAAAAGACTCTTCGATTAATAGACAAACTTTTAAAATTTGAATTTGATGAATTATCAAAAAGCTCCATTATACTTTGAGGTAGTTGTTTTATGCAACTATAATGTTTTTTGATCATTTGCTAAATCAATCTCACTTTATTTCATAATTGATATTACTTATTTTTACAACAAAGCCACGAATTTTACAGTTTAGTGGTGGATAATAACTACATTATTCTTAGTTATGTATTATTATGTTTCAGAATATAGTTAAGAAATATTAAAATTAAAAACAAATCACATAATTACAATATGTAAGTTATAACTAAATGATGGGCTGGATTAATGTTGTATATATTATTTATATCAATGTGTACCTTAAACTATTACTGTAATAATAGTGTAATTTTTTATTTATTGATAATATTGTTGGAGGTATAGGACTGATGTTGCATCTGACATACAGGATAATTAATTAACGAAGTAGGAGTCAAACATTATTCAAAATGTCCCAGACAATTTGAAAATTGTTACATACACCATTATTCTAGTACATCATTCAGTTGTAGCTTATAGATTAACATGACATGATTTACATTTAATTTTATAATTTGTAAATTAAACTATTAAATATAATATTATGTAAATAAGAGTAGTAGAATATTAGCTAACCCTAAACTGAAAAATCAATGGTTTGTTGAAAAAGAAACAAATATAAACTTTGAAACAAAGTAAGATTGATTCGGTAATTGATGAAAAAACCATTATAGTTATATAAAACATCTGTCACAAAGTATAATAACAGAATTGATAGAAATTAGCATTTACAAAATCAAAACATTATATTTATATACTATATACTTAAAGTAGATAAATTGAACTGCATATTAATATATATAAATGCTGCTGTATAAATGCTGTTATATATATGTTGTTGTATATATAAAACAGCATCCATTATTTTTAAAAACTGTCTGTAAAAGTACAAGAAAAACATTCAAATAGATTTTTAAAAAAATTTGTTTATGTTTCAGGTTTTATTTCTTCAGGCTAACTTCTCATTTTGTTTTAACTTATATATGTGATTTCAATTTTCTTTACTTACCTCTTACAAATAGATAGGGCATTATTAACTATTTAAAATTTAAATTATTTTCTCTTGCATAAGATTTATTTGCATTAAGATGTATTTTATAATAATAGTTCCTGCATTAAATTGCATCCTACTTAAAAATTTTTTTTCTTCATATTCTCTCATGCAATTTTTTTGTATTTATCCTTCTTGTATTTTGTTATTCACAAACCTGTTAATGGAGGAAACATCACATATTAAATATATTTTATTATTGTGTATTTCATTTCTCCTCAACCACTATCTCCTTCATTCCATTTATTATAAATTATATTGCCAACAACAAACTTTTTCTAACTAAATATGAGCAAAATATTAATATATGATTCTAGAGTAATATTTCTCTAGATCAGCTGCAGTTAATTGCCTAGCTCCCAGCAAAAAGTTTAATAAATGCTTGTATATGACAAGATATTATTAACCTGAATATTGTGAAAAAGTTTTGAAATGTAAACTTTGGAAGGTATAGATAAGAATACAACTTTTAAGTGTCTTTTTGCTTAATATTATAGACTTCCTCAGAAATTTAAAAAAAAAGAAAAACTTTTTTCGATTATTTAACCCTTATAGACACATTTGTAATTTTATATTTAATAAATAGACATGTATTTCTAAAATAAGACCATTATATTTATTTTTTAAAAAGATTAAATAGATCAGTTGTTTAAAGGCAATATAAATATCTCATTACAGGAATTATTTTTAATGTTATTTCATCACTGAGTTTTTGAGTGTCCTGTTATTTTATTGCAATGTATAATTATTTGTTTTATAGATCAAGACAGAATATAGACAAATTACCAGTATAATTATTTGTGAAGAACAATTTATTATTGATAGTATTAAAAAAATAATTTAAGATAATAGTATGTTTTTAAAATAAAGCAGTATTGAATGAATAAGATGAGTACTAACAATTAAAAATAAAATAAGAGTTATAAATATTGCAAACAAAATACGTAATGAAAATAACAAAATAATTGATTAAAACATATCGATGGCTTACTTCACAGCGGTGTTAACGAAAAATACAATTAAAGATTCTTTCTTTCCTGAAAATTACAATTTTAATTTCATTGTATGTCAATAATAAGGAAGAATCCCAGTAATAAATAACAAACTTTTAAACAATAAAGTATAAGTAACCAAAAAAAAAAAAATCAAGATTAGGGTGGAGGCTCACATACTATGTTTTTTTTTGGTCTGTATATAGTTTTAATTTTAGTGGAAATCTTCGAATTCCTCTTGTATTCAATCCTTACAATCCAAAATCTTCAATGCTCCTTTCTTTGTCACAAATAAAATCATCCATAAAAACCTTAATGTTCCATATGTAACTGACCTAGCCCAAACCAGATATCATTCCTTCCATTATAAACTCCCTAACCATCCATACCCACTAGTTTCTAACCTTGCTTTCTCTTCCATTCTTGACAATCCTCCGAGGCGCTTGAAAAGAAGATGCCCACGAGACCCGCTAATGTAAAAACTTCTGTAGAGTGCTACCAATGGATAGTTTCTCTACACATCTGTGTCACTCCATCATACATCAAATTTACTAAACGTAAAATTATGTAAAGTTGTGAGTTCCAATAAAGATACAAAAAAACACAATAAATACAATTTTTTAAAAATTAGTGGGTATAGTATTTTTGATTGTCAAAATATTTCTCAGTTACAATGTTTCACCTTCAACCAGGGCCGTATTTCTTAATGATAAATAAAATAGTATTTGTTCATAAATATATAGATGGCTTACTTAACAGGGGTGCTAAGTACAATATCACTAACTATGAAAAATTCAATTAAAGGTTTCATCTTTCAGGAAATTAATTGAAACATTGTAATTTTCCTATTTTTTATATAATATTTCTTATAGTATTCATCTATTTTTTCACTTTTTATCTAATCTTTAATCATCTTTTACATATCTTATGTTAATTTCAAATACTCATCATTTACATTTTCTTTCACACCTTTCATTATGTTTACTTTTATATTTAATTGAACACTATCTTTTTTTTTAAATCCCTAGTATATCATACATTTTGTAGGATTCTTACCTCTATAATATTATAGTTCATCTTCTATTATTATCATTCAACTACTATCTAATTAATTTATTGTTATTTCCAAGTTTGTTTTTTATTTTTTTATATTATTTTGATGTTTCTCTGAGTTATGGTTGTCATCTCATTTTTAGTTTTTTCAGCTCTGAAGAAGGTGTGAAATTCAGATCGAAACATCTGCACAAATAAATAAGTTTTGTTTATTTGTGTATTTTCATTTACTGCACTCCCAACCATCTTCTCCTCATATTAATTTACAATCAACTATTAACGGCTCATTAAAAAAGTGATTGATCTTTTTCACTTATTTTTATTTCTTTTTCATTATTATCTGTATTATTCATGATATTCTGTATTATCTATTATCTGTAACTTTATCTATTATCTATTATCTATTTTTTTCTTTAATTGCACTCCTCTTATTTATTCAGATTTCATTTATTTAAATAAAAATATGTGCTGTTACATCTTTTATTATCATTTTTCAGCCTTGGTGATGGGCCAGATAGTTGGAAATCCAATAAAAATAAAATAAATTGTCTGAGCCCTGATTATTTTCTCCATAATATACATTACATTCGACTAAATTTATCAACTATTGTTGATAGTACTTCAATCTTATACAGCCATAACCAAAACGAAACACTTTTAATTCTGACATAGTGCACTCAATTTATTAATTATTTCATTTACAGAACTATTTTTTTTTGTTTACTTTTTAGTCTTTAGACTTGTCGATTTGCGTTTTAATTTATGTATTCCTTTAACTCATTTATTTATTAAATTATTTCTTTTAAATTATCTATTCATTGAAATATTTCTTTTAACTAACCTTATGTTTTGTTTTTTCCTAAATCTATATAATTTGTTTTTTAAATTTATTTGTTTTTTTGTACAAACTGATCTACTGCGCTGACTATTGTGTCTGGTTTGACTATACATTGCTGTCTGATGATAAATTTATTTAATTTGTTTAACAGGTCGAACGTGGATAGCAAATAACTGGAAAGGGGAGGTCTGAGAAGGTATGATAGGGAGAATAAAATTGTCACGTTAATGAAATAAAATTGTTAAATGCAATGAAATTGATAAAAAAAATAACAATAAATAAATTAATCAAACTTTTATTTAGTATTGTGTTTAATCTTTGTAGTATTTATATTTGTAGACGAGTATTGATTGTAAAGGAAAAAAGAAGGGAAAAAAATTATTGTTATATCATGTGAATATATGTACTGTATATAAGTCCAATCATGGATTAATTGGTATGCTGTTTATTGTAGCAACCTAATGTAATTGGGCGGCATGAACAAATAAAGAATTTCTCTCTTTTTACTTAATAGTAGGGTGTATAAATTTTTCTGAACCTAACTTCTAATTATTTACAGAATCAGTTGTCATTTATTTTAAAAGTACATGATACATATTGTTACATTTTTATTTAATTCTGTTGAATTTATTGTTTTATTAAATATTGATAATATATTTTTTTAATTATTTAAATTTAACATTAATTGTCTGGAACTTTTTTAGCTCATTCATATTATTATACCTGTTACTAATGTGACATTGAAAGATCTTTAATGTCTCTTTTGCGCTAAAATAATATTATACATTATTCTTCTAATAATAGCGTTGAAAAGAAATCAAATGATGTTAGTTTTGGTATGTGATTTGGCTCATTATACACTTATAAACAAATTATAAGTTGATATTAAGATTTAATTACAATACAAATCATTTTAATTTGATTGTATATGTTTTTTATGTTATCAATTTTTTTTTTTTTTACAATGTTAATATTTATATTTCCTACTAACAAACATTGTTGGGAAAAAAATTGCAATAGTTGAATCTAATAGTTAATATTGCCATGGATACGAAATTTATTTATCAATGGTTCAATGGTTCATTCATGAATAGGCAGTAGTACCACCTAATGGCAGACCAACTGCCATTTTACAAATTTGCATAAAACTATGACCAATTTTAATTATTTTACCTTATATGTAAAATAAAATATTACACTCTGATCATTAAAAACTTTTTTTTTATTATAGAGAGATATATTTTTCTAGTTATTGACTTTTTGTGTATGTTTTAAATTAGTTTCATGTATGTTTTTAAATATTATTAGTATTACTCATATACTTTAAATCAAATTAGTTATTTAATTTAAACATGTGTTCAATTTAGTTTTTGCTTTAAGTTATATTTCATATATATGTTTTTATCAGTTTGTTTCAGTTACAATATATTTTTCTTAATTGATGTATACTCAGTTATTATAATAGAACTTTTGTATTGTTTTTATTACAAATATTATCAATTTTTATCAATAATTAGAATTATAAAATA
>NW_027108531.1:174412-176033 GCF_000696795.3 Halyomorpha halys
TTTCATAATTAAACTGTTCTCCTTATTTAGTCTTAGGTATAATAGTCTCAATAATCATATTTCTGTCAGTTTTTTAAATAAATAAAATTTAATATGTAAAATCTAAGAAGAAATCTAAAAACATTGTATTAATAAGGCTTGAAATAATAAGGTTATTAATATATTTTTTTAATTATAATCTTATACTGGTTATTATTGTTTAAATAAAATTAATTTTATCCAATTTTAGTCTCGAAACAGTTTATATTTCTTTGTAAGTCCGACATTTTAGCCAATTCAACCATCCTCAAGGATTATCTTAAATAAAATTTTAGAACCACATCAATTTTAAAGACCTTTATGCAGACTGTTCTGCCCAGGTCATTAATTTCAGTAAACAATTATCCTATTTTGTCAATTCTTCATATTAAATTAAAAATCAAAACTTTTAATCTCAGTTAATTTTCACTATTATAAAATAGTGTGATTTACTGTGATAAATTATAATAGGGAAAATTAACTGTGATTAAAAGTTTTAATTTTTAATTTAAAATGAAGAATTGACAAAGTAGGATAATTGTGGACTGAAATTAATGACCTGGATGGTAGTATAGTCTGCATAAAGTTTTTTAAAATTGATGTGGTTCTAAAATTGTATTTAAAATTGTCCTTGAGGATAGCCGAATTGGCAAAAACGTTGGACTTATAAAGAAATATAAATTGTTTTGAGACTAAGAAATAAAATTGGATAAAATTTATTTTGTTTAAACAATAATTTTTTAAGATTTTTCCTTATTTTTATAAACATGAAATTTTATTCATTAATTTATTTAAAAAAAAAAAATTAAAATAATCAAATTCAACCATCTTCCTTTTATAAAATATTTTATTGTTGCTCAAATCAGCATATTGGAGGTTTGGTATGTGTATGCTATAGTATCCCTTTTCCATTTTGAAATGTTTTATTAAACTTATAGTTTTATAATACATTTAAAAATATTTTATATAAGAAATATAAGTATAAAAAGTAAATATATGAATCATTACTCAAATTTAGTGCTACTTAGCTGTCAATTTCTTTTTTAGAAATTAAAGTCAATTGATTTAATTTTTTTTATTGCCCTCTGGGAATTCTCTTTGTTAATATACTGTAGCAGGCATACTGTATATATGTATATGTATACATGTTAATATGTATATGTATACGATATTATATTTTTTGTTATGTCAATCTAAAAAAAAATCTTATACTAGACCAGTTTTTTTTCGGTGACGGTAAGCTTTTGATAGAAGCAGAAAAATGGGGGAACCCCTACATTATCATTTGATACAAATAGAGTAATCCATCTTTTCAGTAAGAACTAATAAAGGCTTGGATACATATCTACATAGCACCTGTATAAACTTTGTAGAAAATCTGAAATAGTAAGGTTAAAATCTGTGCTGATATGAAATAAATTATTTCGCTAAACCCCTCCAAGAGGCTACGTAGCACTAGTTTTAGAGAGTAACATATACAACTAAGGAGTGATAAAATGAAGTAGAGTGCCTAACTGCTGTATTAATTTTAAAATAAAACATTTACATATGATCTTTTCAATTTTTGAGACTGGTTTTATGGTTTAAATAAAATTATTTGTGT
>NW_027108531.1:176893-178802 GCF_000696795.3 Halyomorpha halys
TATTTTGTAATCAGATATGAATTAGAAGGTTAAAGTGAGAAGAAAATGTTGGCCTTACTGAGGATAACAGAAAAATAAAATCATTCATAATCAGATATCCATCATTGTAAAAAAGCTCTTTAACTGAAACATCTTTAATATTTATATAATTACAAATATTTTGTAATCAGATAAGAATTAGAAGCTTAAAATTCTTATCTGATTACAAAATTCATAATTTTTTTTTTCAATATCATTCTCCAGCCCTGTCACAAAGCAAAAACTGATACTTTACAATTCAATGGCACGAGTTTCTTTTAGAGTGAACCTAAAAAAAAAAAAGGTTGACATATTTTTGTATTCTTTCAAGTATTAGTATAAAACAATATTTGAATTTTAGATGGAACACTCCGATCACTATGATACTTTTTACTTCTATCATACAGTTTTCCTGGTTCATATGGTATTCCTTATTTCCATTATATCAATTACCCACATATAACTTTGTAGATTATTGTACTAAAATATTATGTTTAAAACTGATTATATTAATTTTATATCAGATATTCAATGTTCAATAATTAAGTATAAAACATACATTTTTTTTTGTTTATTATTTATTTATACATTAGTATTACTAATATACATTACTTATTATCGTTTGATCTTTATTTAATAGCCATATTCCAAATTACAAACTTCAATTAAATCTAACAAACAATTTTTTTTACTATTTCTTATTTTTGTACTAGTGGTTACTAATTTTTAATTGTAAACCAAACATAATGGAAAAAATAAATATATTTTCAGAAAATATTGTTAATTTTAATAAGTTAATTAGAAATTTCAGATTCTATGGTATTGCTGATTAAGAGTGTATAAAAGCATTAATATGATTGTAAAAATGTTCTTCCATGTTTTTATTGCATTAATAAATAAATTATGCTTATGTTATATGAAACAAACACTTCATATGTTTATTTAGAATCTAAAAGAACTAATAGAAGATTTCAGGATTTTTTATTTTTTCAGGTGAATGATTGAGAAAAACACTCTCATGGCTTCAAGAAAAAAATAAAAAGGGAAAAATACCAAATTATGAAGTGATCAAAACTGTGATAGAAAGATAAAAAGTGTTATAGTGATTGCTGTGTTCCATATAAAATTCAATTTTTTTTTAGGTTTACCGCAGAAGAAATTGGTGCCATCGACTTGTAAAGTCTCAGTTTCTGCTTTGTGACAGGGCTAGGAAATAAAAAAAAAGCATTATGCATTTTATAATTTGATATAAATTAATAATAAGAAATTTATAGTGAGAAGAAAATGTTCGCCTAACTACTAAGGGTAATAACAGAAAAATTAAATCATTCATATTCAGATGTTTATCATTCTAAAAAAGTTCTTTAACTGAAATATCACAAAAAATTCGAGAATCCCCCACATATAACTTTGTAGATTACTGTAATAAACATATTATATTTAAAACTGATTGAGACATTATGATTATATTAATTTTATATCAGATATAATATTCAATGATTCACTATGAAACATTCATTACTGTAAAGTATCAATTTGATTATCATCTAATTGCCATATTCCAAGTAGCACAAACTTTGATTAAATCCATTAACCAATTTTTTTTTTCTATTTCTTTGTTTTGTGCTAATAGTTACTGATTTTTAATTTTGTCTAATGAATTTTAAAAAAATCAGGAAATGTTCTTTATTTTAATTATAAACTTCAGATTCTATGATACTGCTGATGTGGATTTTATAAAAACCCTGGGTGCTTGAAATCTCATTATATAATTATAACAATGTTTTCCCATTTTTGTATAAATAATTATTGTATAATAATTAACACATTAATCTATAAATTACGCTGTCAAAATTATAAGTTTATTATAAAACCACTTTTCAGCAAAAAG
>NW_027108531.1:179202-181190 GCF_000696795.3 Halyomorpha halys
AGTTTTAGTTGCTTATAAGAAGAGATGGGCAAAAATTAACTATAGTTAAAATGAACCATTAAAATATTAAAATTATATTATTAAAATACGAATGAACCATTGATAAATAAATATTGTATCCATGGCAACTTTAGCTATTTGTTTCATACTTGCCCAACTCTGCTTATAAGTATATCATTTAATTTAGTACATCACAACAAACAATAAAAAATAGCATTAATTAAAAGTAATTGATTTATTTGAAATTTTGCAAAATTTATTTTTTAGTTAAGTTTAACTCTAGTGAAACAAATAAATATTATTTGATGATGTATCTATACCATTTGATATTAATATTTATAATTAATTAAGAATGAGTTTTAAGTTCAGACATTTTATTTTAACCTGCTAGGTTAAGTTTATCAATCATGTGTTTAAATGTACAAGAATAGTTCTATAAAGCCCTTCAAATGTCAAAGCTAAATTTTTTCCAATAATTTGTTTACATAATGTCATAATAATTATGATAAACAATTGAAAAAAAAAAATAAAACAAATGAATTTTAATTTTTAAAAAATTCGGATTATGTTATATTCTAAAATTTAAAAGAAAAATATTGCATACCCATAAAATATGTTAAATGTTTTGGTTTAATCAGAAATGAGGGTTTAGATATTTACACTATCTATAAGTACTTGATCTTAGTAAAATTAATATCAAAATATAAAATTTACGCTTAAAAAAATTCAGTTCTGCTTATTATTATGCTATTTACTTTCTTTATTGAAGAAATTTGTTTCTTTGAATACTTTTGACAGACATTTCACTGCTAAAAATACAAAACAAAAACATGAAAATTAAGAAACATGAATAATCTAAAAAAAATAAATAGATAATCAATATATTTTGTAATTAACAATATAGAAAAAGAAAACAATCACAAACTAATTAAAAATATCTTGACAAACCAAAATAAATTGAAACATTTTGAATAATAATGAAATATTAAACTAATGGTTAATTACTATGGAATCAAATAAAAAAACAAAACAAAAAACAATTAAATAAAAAAATTAGTAAATGAGACTGTAAGGTAAATAATAAATAATTTCCTCATTTCAAGGAGATTCATAAAAAAAAAAAATCATTCACTTTATTGTGATGGTTTGATTCTGAAACATTGAGTAAATTTATGAATTGATCCCTAATGTTGTCTAATGGATGATATATATTTGTATAAATATTTTCTTATCAGTGAAGTTGTATATAATATTATTTTATCTCAGGAAATTAAAATGCTAAGAGCTAAATTGTCAGCTTCATTTAAGTACAGAGCTCACAGAAGTAACTGGAATCAAATTGAAATTTATTTCTATCCAGGTAAATGCTGGAGTTTTTCTCATTAGCTAGGCCAAATCGGCTATTATTCTTAGTTTATTGATGTGAGTATTAAAACTAAAATAAAATTCACGATAAACTAAAAATATTTCAAAAGACAACATTTTATCGGCTCACCAAAACAGAGGGGGCAGCTGCTCTCTTCTAAAAGTAAAAGAAAATTATCGATTCAATAATAATTTTTTTTCAGGTTAACAATTTTAATAACTAATATTGCATTGCTATAATTTTCTTAAAATTTTGTTTCATTCACCTTGTCTGTGCAGAAATGTCACAACCAGAACAACCATGGCTATAGTCTGCACTAGTACTTTCCCACCATCCAGTCATGGTTAAAAGCAAAGTGGGTCCTTCCAGACTACTGGACCTTCCAATTCCTGACAGAGCATGGGGGATTTTGTGCTTAGGTTCATAGCAATGAGATGGATGCCAATGTCCATGTCTTCATTGTGGCATGCCAGTATTCGTTGAGCACATAATTGATGTTTGCACCACCTTTGAGGCACAAAGAGTTAAGCTGATGATGGAAACTGGACTCGGTGTTCTTGCAGAGAATGATCTCATTACTGAACATAACTACCCATATTACAAAAGTTTTGTGTGGAGGAGG
>NW_027108531.1:181240-181777 GCF_000696795.3 Halyomorpha halys
TAACTACCCATATTACAAAAGTTTTGTGTGGAGGAGGGAAATTTCAGGGGGCCCTTCCCACCTGGGGGTAAAGAGGACTGGTTTCTGGAAGGCCACGAGGCAGAGAAGGAACAGAAGATGGATAGGAAGAGAACAACAAACAATGGGAGAAAAAAATAAGTTAAATTTACAGCCATTGTTAATCAAACTGTATATAATAAATAAGTTACGAAAATTAGAGTTCTTATTTCCGCAACCCCTCATCAGCAATTTTTATACTTCACATTTTGGTGAATCCACTTACATGTCAATTGTTGTAACTTGCAACACTTTACTTTTATATTTCCAGATCACATGTGAATTACATCAATAAATAAAGGAAAATTACCATTACCAGGTTAGTCCTGAGGTATAATTTTATCTTTCTACAACAAAATCTCGATTTTTAAAAATTTTTGAGTTACTACACTTTACCTTTCCACCATTGATATGCATCGGGCTGAAATCGTCTTCACTCCAGTCAGTCCTATCATGTTATATCAAGTAAATATATATATA
>NW_027108531.1:184072-185503 GCF_000696795.3 Halyomorpha halys
TTAAATTAAAAACTTTAATATTTAACAGATAATAGAATTTTATTTAAATTTTATAAAATAAGAGACTTTTCTCAGGACGGGTTTCCTGGCAATCAGAAACAAATGACACTTTACTACTAATAACACTTTAACTTAATTACTAAACATTTTACTAATACAATAAATTCCATTTAGAAACAAGGCTAACCAATTACACAGCTTCTCCTGATAATTGTTGATCTCTTCTTGTCGATGATGCTATCTTCAACCCCTAACAATGGCTTCCACCTTCCCGCCTCTAGCCGAACGGACGTCTTCTCCTAAAGCCAGCAAAATCAAAAGTGCCCGTTTCCTCTCCTCTATCAGCAATGTTCACTGGTCGATCCAAAATATAATCGATATTGTAGTACAATCGATCTGCTTTATTTGCAATGTAATTAGTCTATTGATAATTGTCTCTTTCTTCCATTTCTTCTTTGATTATTCCTTTTCCATAATTACTGCATAGGAACAACAAAAGTTGACAAATTTCAATCCATGTTATCAAACACAAACAACCCAACGAACACTTCGGAAGGACGCGCACCGCCATCTTTCTTGTTTTGAAAAGCGTATTTATTTTAGACTATGAAACTGGTTAGCTTGCTTCTTGATCCAAAACAATACCGAAACGACATAGATAAAATAAAACAACTAAAATCATTAATCTATCAATATCAACTATTCATTAAAAAAGAGCATATTACAATATATACACACATATATATCCGATCAAGAATTGATTGGTATGCTGTGTAATGTAGCAACCCAATCTATTTGGGCAGCATGGCTAAATGAAGCATTTCTCTCTTGGAATGGATGCATACAAGGTAATAATAAAAAATAAATATATAAAAAATTAATTAAACATTTTTGATAAACAGCTTGCCTGAACGACCCTTATTGAACGACACTGGGATTAAATATAAGAAAACATTAGTAAATGTGAAAAGGCTTGGACTAAATTTAATCCCGGACTAATCCTTGGATTGGTGCTAACGATAGTTGATTGTCCCCAGGCAGTGACTTTACAATGATTAATGGAGTCGAGCCTGACTCACAATCAGTTAGGGTAGGGGATCGAACCCAGGCATGTCTTTTACCTAAGAGGTTTCTTGACTTCGGATCTTAAGCCCAGCTTCTACGCCTATAGTAATAGCTGGTTACAACTATCGTGTAATGTTTTTTCATTTCGTGCTGTCGATTCTCCCGACTTTAAAATAGCCCGCCCGGCGCCTTAAAAGTACCTGTTTTACTCGACAAATATCCCACATTTTACCCGCTCTTGGAGAATCGTTATGACTGTAACTATATGATTGTTACAGTCATTAGTGTACTGTCGCACTTGCTCTGGCGTGGTAATAATAATAATAATAATCCTTATTTATTCTGTGATTGATCCCTTAGAATAAT
>NW_027108531.1:186655-192030 GCF_000696795.3 Halyomorpha halys
AAACCTTATTTGAAACTTTCAATTGTTATTCTTTCGGAATTGGGTGGACAGAAAGTCGTCGAAGATACGGGATTTGAAGGTTGGAAGGGTATTAGAACTACAAGTGAATAGAATTCCATAATTCCATAGGGAAGAGGAAAGATCATGTGTATGCGCCTTGACAGTGAACTATCGCACAGTTTCCGTTATTGTAGCAAAAGTGTTAGCCACTACCATGGTCTAACTATTTCATAGTCACAGTCATAACGTTGTTTACTGTCGTGAATGTATGTGAATTTCTAGTTCGGAAAAAACTTTTGATTTATGAAAAAATATACCTCAGAAGCCATTGGACGTACAGATGTCTGCCAGCAATCAAATTAAAGCTAGTTTAATGCGCTATAAAACAGCTTTTAACGTTTATCATCGTAGTGGTTGTAGTTTTTATGATGTATGAATATGAATTTAGCATATTAAACTTTGTTCGAACTACTAAAAATCAATTTATTTCAGCAAATATACTGCCCCTAGAAAGATGAACGTCATAAACTACTTCACAGTAAATTAAACTAGCTTTAATTTGAGTGCTAATAGATATCTGTATGTCGAATGGTTATCTAGATATAAATTTCTCAAAATAAATTGACTATATACTGATATCTCACTACATGTTGCTTTTAAACTACTGTATCTCTGGAACTATTAAACATAAACATCTCTTTTAGGGCTCATATTTTAGGAAATTTACTCTACTTTAAATGATTTCCTCTTAGGTTTTCCTTTGTTGTTCCTACTTTTTAAGATATAGAGCTCCGTATGAAATTTTTTTTTTTTTAATGTTTTGAAACAGTCGCCATTTTTATTCTCCCTACCTATACTTGGCAGACTCATCAATTTTGACTAGTAATTATACATAGTTCTCATTAAAGTAATAAAAAAAAATTGGTGTGAAATAACTCACTTTTTTCTCCTCTCGGGCTCTTGTAATATTTAAATTATTATCCGAATCGAAGCGTTATCGTGAACTCAAGTATATTCGACAAAACTTAAAGCGATTCCCACAAAATTTACAGATAATGTTATCTTAATATAATGAGAGTGTAGAAACCAAGAAATCCCAAGAAAGATATTAATAAAATTGACTGTTAAGGAAATGCAACATGTAGTCTATCTCGAGTTACGTCATCAAATAGAGAGTGAGTATTTTCCTCTTACGATGCCTTCTTAATTAGTTTATTTAATAATAAAATATCACTTATTAGTTTGTTGTTAGATAACCTAAAATATTATGGGTCACAATAATTGTGACAATAAAAACAGATAATATAGCCCGTGTAGAAAATGTATTGGTTATATCGATATATTTTAAAATAGGTTTATTTAATTTATTTATTTTTGCTATTACAATATACACAACATTTTTTCGTAATACTCGTGAGTGAGTACACTCCTGCATGCTCTGATTCACTCTGAGATGTGCTTACATAGTTGACACTGTGGTGGAGGTCTCTTAGTCATCAGGTATGGTGGAGTAAAAAGCTGGGTTTAATGTTATAATAATTTTAATATTGTCTAATGCTTTAAAGACATTTGCTTTATTTGATTTTCGGTACGATTGCTATATCAGTGACCTCACCTGTGCTTGCCTGACGTCATATGTGATTGCTTTGAAGGAGTGGGTTTTAGCCTCTAGGAATAGTAAAGCCAGTAAGTGAGGATTAGATGCCAATATGGCTGCCTTCTGTAAATTTAGATTACAATGACAGACATTCTTTTTAACCTCAGAGTAAACCAGAGCTCCGAAGGCGTGGCCAACCTTCCCTTTTAGGCTTCCCTTCGCTATAACCTCATGGTGCACGCGAGTGTTGAAAACCTCGAATCCTTAGTATATAGATATAATAAATATTTATATAAGTATATAAATCGCAGTTCGGAGGGTTTTAAAAAAAAATTTTCTGTAATTAGTCTAGTTTAGATTTTAAAATTAGGTTAGATTAGCTTAATAATTTCAAAACAAAACCAAAAAAAAAAAAATTAAGTGAACTTCCAGAGGTTTTTAATAACTGTATTTATTTTTTTTATTTTGTTTTTGGGTCCATTGCCATATCTAGAAAATCGTATGTTTCTTAATCAAATATTTTTTAATAAAAAAAATACTTTTTTTTTAATCAGAAAAATATTAAATAATTTAAAAACAGCTAAAAAAAAGTGTGAATTATTAAATCAGTGTTGTTTTTGTCTAAATGACGTCAAATATGAAACCATAATCGTGGCTAGCGTTTTCCTTTTGTTGATACACAAATTAAAATTCCTTGTTTTTAAATATAAAAACTTTATTTATTGATAGATATTACAATCTGCCACACCGTTGTGGGGAATAGGTAATAGTGATGAATGATCACATTCTCACTAAAATAAAATAAAATAAGAAAGAAAATGAATAAATAAATGAAACAATAAAGGGACATAAAAATAAATAAAATTTATCTTAAAATATATACAAACAGAAGTATAAAGAAAAATGATCATAATCAAACTATGTATTTGAAAAATAAAATAAAATGATGATAAAAATAAAAGAATCTCTAGTCATGTATACAATATTTACACAATCGACCTGAGGATCCCTGAGCCCACTCTATTAGTACAAGAGCCGGGAAGAAAAAAAGGCAGTCTCACTCCAATTTTTGATTACTTTAATGAAAACTATGTATAACTAATAGTCAAAATTGATGAGTCTGTCAAGTATAGGTAGGGGGAATAAAAAATGGCGTCTGTTTCAAAACCTTAAAAAAACATCGATTTTTCATTCAGAGTTCTATATCTTAAAAACTACCAACAACACTAGAAAATCTAAGAGAACATTGTTTAAAGAAGAAATATTAGCCCTAAAAAATCTAATTACGTTCAATAATTCTTGAGATATAGCTTTTTAAAAATCAAAATTTCATAAAAATCTACTGAAAGATTAATAGTTAGTTTATTTTTAGAAATCTATATCTCAGGAACTATGTGACATACAAATGTCTATTAGCATTCAAATTAAAGCTAGTTAAATTTACAATAAAGTAGTTTATGACCTTTACCTTCGTAGAAATAGTAGTTTTCATGACATTTGCTAAAATAAATTGATCTATAGTTGTTCGGACAAAAACTTTATTTAAGAAACCATTGGACGTAGAGATGTCTGCCAACGCTCAAATTAAATCTAGTTAAATTGACTACAAAGTAAATAATTATGTTTATCTTTGTAGGAGTAGTTGTTTTTATGATATTTGACAAAATAAACTCACAAATCGTTAATTTCTAGTTGTTCGTATAAAATGTTGGATATATTGAAAAACTATATCTCTAGATCCATAAGACACACATATGTCTGCCAACACTCAAAATAAAGGAAATGTAATTTACTATAAAGTTGTAGTAGACACTTATCTTCGTAGGAGCAGTAGTTTTTATGATATTCACGAATGAATATAAATTTGGCAAATGAAAATTTGTCTGAAGAACTATAAATCAATTTATTTTAGCAAATTTCATGTAAACTATTATTCCTACGAAGATAAACATCATAAACTACTTTATAGCTCATTAAACTAGCTTTATTTTGAGTGCTAATAGACATCTGTTGGTCGAATGGTTTATGAGATATACATTTTTCAAAATAAATTCACTAATTATTGATCTTCCAATACGTCCCATGCTACATTTTTATGAAATGTTGCTTTTTAAAAAGCCATATCTCGAAAACTTCTAAGTGTAAAGAACTCTATTAGGGCTCATATTTTAGAAAATTTACTCTTCTTTAAATTGCGTTCTCTAAGGTTTTCTTGTGTTGTTCCTACTTTTTAAGATATAGAGCTCGGAATGAAAAATTAGTTTTTTTTATCGCTTTGAAACAACCACCATTTTTTATTCCCCCTACTTATACTTTGCAGACTCGTCAGTTTAGACTAGTAATTAGACATATTTTTCATTAAAGTAATCAAAAATTGGGGTGAGATAACTGCCTTTTTTCTCCTCTTGGGCTCTTGTACTATATCCCCCACGTGCGGGGAGTAGAGCAAAGCTCATAAGATCCCAGCGCATCCCTCTCGCCGCATCACTGGTGGTGAGCCAGTGGAGGCTGAGCAAGTGCGCTATTGTCGCAAACACTCAACTAGTTTTTAAATATAAAATTAAAAAATAGTTCTGTATCTATATTAATTTAAAGATATATGATTGGGTTTCTGAATTGACTGACAATATTAAAATCATTTAAATTTTTTCCTATAATGTCTTCCAATATTCATTTAAATTTTTATTCAAGTAAAACCATTGTTTTCTCAAAATTAAAATTATTAGTCTAAACACCAGACTCTAGTCCCCTTACATGCATCAAATACTAACTTGTAGAACAGGTCTGTTTTGTAGGACAGTATTCCAATACTTGGAGGCGTTAGGAGGCCATTTTGAAAATCTTGCATTGAGCCCTTTTATACCATTTCGATGAAGATAAAATCTAACTGTTATTAATGAATTGAATTATACAATGAATTACTCGAAAATCGCTTGTTTCTTTCGAGTAATTCATTGTATAATTGTATAATATAATTGTTTCATAGTAATGTTTGATGGCATACTAAACAATGTGCAATCATTTGTGATAGTAGTAAATATTATCAAAAAATAGAGAATTAATAACGGCTCATCATAGTCTGTAAAGATAAACGACGTAAAACAAAAATACACTAATTTTTGAATTTCTGAAATGATAAAAATTAATATTACATATTAAACTAGCTGACCCGTTAATACTTCTCAATCGCTATATTATAATTTAATGAACACAATAAATTATTGATAGTTTGATTTATATTATTGTATTTAGTTAAAATTAAACATTTACGTATATTTTATTATTATGACTTAGTAACATGAATTGAAGCAATATATATGATATGGAACGAAAATGAATTCTTCACTGCCTGTCAGAACGACAGATATCACACAGTGAAATGCAAACAGCTAAGATGTTTCATCGTTATGGTCTGATTTAGGTAATTTCTCATTCTTTAACGTAATTTGACTATCTATGATATTGCCGTATATACACTACATACATTTTTTTAAAATAATTTATTTATTTTTATTTACAACTGTATAAAAATATATACAAGTAAATTTGCTGTGGTGACATAGTGACTAGGGTTTATACAAAAACCGACATTTTAGAAAAACGGTTTTCGAATAGTAATTTTTCCAGAAAACCGGTTTTAACCGGTTTCAAATTTTTATAAAAAGTTTTTTTGCTCGAATATTCTGTAATTTGAACAAAAAATTTTAACAGAAAATTTAGAGTGATTAAAAGCAGTTTTTGACTGAAATTATTGACTGTTCAATTTTATTGATAGTAA
>NW_027108531.1:192080-193148 GCF_000696795.3 Halyomorpha halys
TTAATACAAATTTGAATATTCTATTTATTTTTTTGTTTAATGAAATATGATTTCAGAAAACAGAGGACGTCTATCGATTTGCTATTTAGCCGTGTCCTTAGTTTATATAATACCCTCTCACTTGCAACTGAAGTGTTATTCATACATTGAAAACCGATATTGTCTACTAAAAAACCGGTTTTCGAATTTCATAATAGTGACATGATACAAACTTGTGGTAAATTGATAGAACTCCAATAACATTTCTAGAGGGAAAGATATCGAGGCCATCTTCTTTTCAGACGCCTAGGAGTATTATTAGGTAATGAAGGAGAAGCCAGGTTAGAAACAAATGGATTTGGGTGGTTGGGGAGTTTATCATGGAAGGAATGGTATCTGGTTCTGGCCAAATCGGCAACATATGGAACATTGAGATCCTGATGGATGACTTGATTTGTGACAAAGTAAGGAGCATTAAGGATTTTACGAAGCTAAAACCGAATATGCAATGATTTTTGAAGAAAAAAAAATTTGCTGACCTAAAAAAAAAAACTTTACTTCGAGCCTTAGGATTATTCTTGTTCATAATTTTTTGTCTACCTTTTCATGGCAAAATGGAACATTTTGAAAAAACTGCACACAAGTCGGTCCAGTAATTCAAAAGTTTATTGTGGACAAATATTCCCTTTTATATATAAAAATAACCCAATATTTCAAAATATATTTCATAAATTGTTACTTGAAAGTAAACATAGGAAGCAAAGATAAAACATGGTTTTTCTGAAATAGTGCTAATGGTTTAAAATTTTGAATGGCAGTGTGTGTATTTATGTTATATTTATTTTATATGATTATATATATATATCACATACTAGTCTTACACACACTCTTCTATTGAATATTATAGAATGGGCCTTAGGCATGTAGTCTGTCAGGTCAATTAAGTCCTCAATGTGAGAGATGTAAACAAAGATAACATCTAGTTAGCCCTCCTTGTCGACTATATACAACTCATATCAATATCTCATTGGCTAATAAGCTCAAATTAACCACCCCCTCGCCACTGCCTTTTGGATCCTACAGTATATA
>NW_027108531.1:193198-195529 GCF_000696795.3 Halyomorpha halys
TATACATGTGTCATCAGCGTATGTTGTTAGGACTGTGTTAGGGTGGGATAAAAATTAATATTATATATGAAACTTGCTGACCCGTTAATACTTCTCAATCGCTATATTAGAATTAATTGAACACAATAAATTATTGATAGATTGATTTATATTATTGTATTTAGTTAAAATTAAACACTTACGTATACTTTATTATTATGATTTAGTAACATAAATTGAAGCAATATATGCGATATGGAACGAAAATTTTTCACTGCCTATCAGAACGACAGATATCACACAGTGAAATGCAAACAGCTAAGCTGTTTCATCGTTATGGTCTGATTTATGTAATTTTACTTTTTATGATATTGCCGTATATACACTACATACATTTTTTTTTTTATAATTTATTTATTGTTATTTATAACTGTATAAAAATATATACAACAATTAAATTTGCTGTAGGTGACATAGTGACATGATACAAACTTGCGGCGAATTGATAGAACTCCAATAACATTTCTAGAGGGAAAGATATCGAGGCCATCTTCTTTTCAGACGCCTAGGGGTATTATTAGGTAATGAAGGAGAAGCCAGGTTAGAAACAGATGGATTTGGGTGGTTGGGAAGTTTATCATGGAAGGAATGGTATCTGGTTCTGGCCAAATGGGAGTAAGGAGCATAAAGGATTTTAGGAAGGATTTTGGACTGTAAGGATTGGATTTGGGAGAAATTTGATGGTTTGGTGGAGCCCCAAAGCTCAACTCCGTATGTCCAGATAGTCCTTATAATAGCCATGTAGATCAGTCTTTTGTAATGGATTGGAAGTTTAGACCATTTTATAGTAAGTGCTGTAATAGTCGGAATCGACGAGCAGTCTCCTGTCTTTTCAGACTACTTAAAATACAATTTGATTTTCTCTGAAAAAAAAAAATTGCTGTTCTAATTTACCCTAAATCAAATTGTGTTTTTATAACTTTTTATAAATATAATATGTTTCATTGGAATCAGTGATATTGTTTTCTTATTCCTCGCAAAGAAACGAATAGATTGGTCTACAATAACTGTTAAAAAACGCATACTTTCTGAACTACAAACCAAAAACGCTTAATTTTGTTCATACCTTTTCTTCTAGTTGAGAATTCGGGAATTTCATTATCTTTAAACCTTCCCATGGTGACCTGACCCGGCAATGCTTCACTATTGCTATATTTGAGGATGTATATAGATTTAATGATCACAAAGGATAGTTTTTTTTTTTAATTTATGAATTTAATTAAATTAAACATACACATGTACTTTATTATTATGATTTGGTGACATAAACTGATCCAATATATTCGATAACATTCCTTCTTAGCATCTCATGAAAGAAGGGTTGAAATAAATGGCATATCGATTGGTACTAGCGGTAAATTTGAGGCTTATAAATAATGAATATAATCGATAGTTTCTTAAAGTTCATTATATTTTTTAGTTAAAATTAAACCTTTTGAAATGCTTTATTATTATGATTTCGGCTATAAGAGCAGACCTTCAGCTTTCTAACGGTTCCATTAACATGACAATCGGATAAAAGGGAGTGGAGCTATTAACGATTATGTGAAAAATAGTCCCTGGAGAAAAAATAAAAATGTACGGATGGAAATGAAGTGAAAAATGAATGATTTTCAATTTCTTCCAAAAAATGGTATTCAGTACTCTGGGACAACTCTGAAAACGAATATGGTTTTCTTTTTTCAAAAAAAAAATTTTACCCAACTACTTTACTCTGAGCCTTACTCTTAATTCTGTTCATAATTTTTTTCTGCTAACAAATCTCATGATTTCATCATCTTTAAACCTTCCTACCGCAAAATAGAACATATAGCAAAAATCCCCAGGTAAATCGTTCCAGTAATAACTAAGTCTATCGAGGACAAAGATTCAACAGCTCTCTTATATATAGAGAGAGATATAGATAACCCAATATTTTACATTATATTTCATAAATTGGTAGTTGAAAGTAAACGCAAGAAACAAAGATAAAACTAGGGTTTATACAAAAACCGACATTTTAGAAAACCGGTTTTCGAATAGTAATTTTTCCAGAAAACCGGTTTATCCGGTTTCGAACAAAAAATTTAGAGTGATTAAAAGCAGTTTTTGACAGAAATTATTTACTGTTCAATTTTATTGATAGTAAATTTTTTTTATGCAATTTAGTAGAACAAAGAAATAATAGTTGACCAGGATTGTTGTTTATGGATAATTTTCACATATAAGGATGTAAATATTTTTATAATAGTGAAACGAGTTATTAAGCAAAGGGTTCGAATAAATAAAAACAATATATTTTCATATTTTTAT
>NW_027108531.1:197757-198596 GCF_000696795.3 Halyomorpha halys
AAATACGTCCGATTCAAGAAATAATAAAAACTTTTTTTGCCAGATGTGTGTGTAAGTAAAACAGCAATATGCAGCCTAGGTTATACATAAGCTAATCATAAAATCGTTGAAAAAAATTTTTGGTTTTAGTTTTCTTCTTTCTTCGTTTAGTTAACGTAAACAGCGCTTTCTTCATATGAGGGCCCCATGTTATCCTTTTATCGAAAGTCAGTTCTAGATATTTCATTGAAATAGTTTGTAGAATCGGTTTGTTGTTGTATTATAATTTGTCGTTATATAGTTTGATTTTCTAATCCTAAAATTTTAATTAATAGTTTTGTAGGGTCGGTGAAACTTGCATGGAGTCCGTATATCGGCGAAAGTCACAGTGATTGTGCAATGTGAAAATAAATTTAATTGAAATTTGCAAATGATTCATTGCCAGTACAACTTTATAACGATATTCTACTTTTTTAAAAAATAAATCAAATGGTATCCTTGTTAAGCTTCAACACTCTTTATTATATCAACAGTCCAACGTTTCGGCCATTTCGGCCATCCTCAAGGACAATCTTAAATATAAATTTACACTTCACATAAAAATTAAAAATGTTTTGCAGGCTATTCTACCCAGGTCATTAATTATAAGTCAAATCAAACTATTTCGTAACATATTCATCCATTTTTAAAGCTTTTAATTTTCAGATCAACTATCATAAATACTTTTACAGGGTAGTATCCTTGGTCCTATCCTTTATAGAGTTTTCACAGCTGACATCCCAACCCATCCTAACACAATCCTCACCACGTATGCCGATGACACATGTCTATTGTCAGTGAACAATGATCCTTACATTGTA
>NW_027108531.1:200333-201402 GCF_000696795.3 Halyomorpha halys
CTCGGGCAGCGGCTACCAGAGGTAACGATATCAATCGATTATTTGAGCCATTCCTTGCAAAAGTGGTGTAAGTCAACTAACTAAAGTTTTGAGATAGTCAATGCTTTAGGGGAAGTTATATACAAGTTTTGAAAATGAAAAACAGCTTTCTGTGTTAATGTGCCTCTACACGTTTGCCAAACAATGGCAAATTCGCACATGCTCTAGGCTGGTTTAAGTTGGCCAGAGTTTGCGGCTGATCTGTAGAGTGTCAGTATTTGGACACAAATCAAAGGGAGTTTGTGTAGTATTCACACGTTTGTTTTCAGTTTGCATTGTTTTAGAACTGCCAACACATAAATATCTTACTCTCTAAACTTCCCATTCACTACAAAAAATTAGTATATACCACATATGGTAATCAGACCAATTTGGACATACGGCATTGAGCTCTGGGGCTCTACTAAACCGTCAAATTCATCCAATATTCAATCCTTACAATCAAAAATCCTCCGTAAAATCCTTGATAATAAATAAATTCATCCATATAGACCTCAACATTCCATTCGTTGCAGATTTTTCCCGAAATAAATATATCTGTTTATTTTTAAAATAAATAATTCAAAATTTTATCCATTATAGTCTCAAAACCTTTTATTTCTCTTATAAGTCCGACGTTTCGGCCAATCCGGCCATCTTCAGGGACAATCTACGTAATACAACTTTGAAACTATATAATTTAAAAAACTCAAGGCTATTCTGCCCAGGTCAAAAACATCAATATCTATGAAACATTAAAAACATTCGGTAAAAGATATTTTTTTGTTAAAAAGTATATATCCCACATATATTTAATTACCTAATTAGTCTATTTGTCTGGTGATTAATGATTTTGATTTTGTTTAAAGTGAATATTTGACTAATTAGGTAATTAAACATATCGCACTAGTATTGTGTAGTAGTAGTAAGTGACACAACTATAAAATCGGTGTTTTTGAGTTATGACTATGAAAGAAATTGGTAAATATATCTTTATGAATCATCAAAACTGTATCAACCTAGCTTCAGAGCTTGTCCGCCAGAGGGCACT
>NW_027108531.1:206043-207295 GCF_000696795.3 Halyomorpha halys
GCAATGAATGAAGTATTTCTATTGAGTAGGTCCTACCCAAGATTATCATGTGCTTAGAAACAATTATCAAATATACTTATTGTATTATTTTAAACAATTTTTTATGCATTTAAACTATTAAGTTAAAATATTTATTTTTTTTTTCAGAAATATTTCTCAATGTGCACGAAGCCAAGTCCTATGAAAACGGAATTTGACGGTTACCTGGTGGACCAAGATAGGTTCCTCTTACCATCTAATTTTTAACGAATATAAAATATAATTTAAATATGTATTAATTAAACAGTATAAATTATGATGTTGAGTATATATATTTGAAGTTTGATTATATTCCTGATCCTTTGTATATAATATACCATTAGTATTGAAAAAAAAAATTGTATTCATTTATAAATAGGTATTGGTAATGGTGGGGAGAACTAGTTTAGTACAAGAGCCCAAGAAGAGAACAAAGTCAGTTATTAAACCCCAATTATTGATTACTTTAATGAAAACTATAATTACTAGTCTAAATTGATGATAAAGCGCGGTAGCCTCAGGGTATGGCGCGTGGCTACTAACTCCAAGGACCCGAGTACGAATCCGGCTGTGCTGAAAATTACAGGTTTTAATTTCTTTACTGTTATTTACCGCTATAAACTAAGTAGTTATAATAAGCAATTAATTAAATCATTAATCCAATGTGTAAATAACTAAGTCTATTAATTTATATCAAACTTTCAATTGTATTCAATTCATCTATCTACATCCCTAAATATAGCCTGCTAGTTCCAATTTGGGAACCGAGGTAGACAAAGAAGAAGATGAGTAGACGTGATAAAGAAGGTAAAAGGAACACTACGGGTATTCATGTTCTTTAGTTTAACATGTTAAAACGTGTTAAGTGGAAAAGCTTATGCTAAATGGAGAAATATTTCCTTCTTTTAGCATGTTAAAACGATATAACATATAACATGGTTGAGAGTATGTTAAAAGGAGAATGACGTCACGGAACAGACCAGCTGAGTTCGTCACCATTTTATTTGTTGTGTTAGGTTACTTACTCGTAGTTCGTGTTTTGATTGTGTTAGTATTGTTTTAGATGTTTTTATAACAAATAAAGCAATGGATGACAATAATAATAATGTAATGACAGTTTTCAATTAGCTCATCTTGAGTCTCTTCCTTATAAGTTAGAAGATCAACACTCAGTAGCCAGAGAGGCACTCACGCTCCCTGGCCGAGGCACCGCCGTTCTTACCCCATCAGAACT
>NW_027108531.1:209553-209898 GCF_000696795.3 Halyomorpha halys
CTCAATAAAAATAGTATAATTATTTACTATTTGAGTTTTTTTTTTACCGCACCCGGACCATATTCCATTCATCTATACACACGGTCAATCAATAACCTTCCAAAAAATAATTATGGATGTTTAATGGGACTTATGATGTGTTGGTATGTCAGGGAAATACAGTGCTTAACCACTTTATGATTGATTTATGTGTTAAATTAATATGAATGGATTCCGAGATGAGGCGTTTTTTAAGTAAAATAATATAAATGCACATCTCACAGATAGCTTACCATTCCATGACATCATTATTATTATGACAATATTTTCTGTTTTATCCTAACTTAATATTCAATATAAATGGCT
>NW_027108531.1:209948-210336 GCF_000696795.3 Halyomorpha halys
ACAATATTTTCTGTTTTATCCTAACTTAATATTCAATATAAATGGCTACACAATACAAATTAATGTAACTAACTCTTCCCAAATTATTAGAAAGTACATTACATGACCCCTCTCTCTTCTCCCATCAATGGAAGGATGAGATGGTGGGTGAAGTTACTTTAAAAGTTGGGGGGCACTTTAAAGAATCAATCAATCCAACGTCATCATCTCATCGAGGAGATAGTTCACGAACCTGTTGGAGGCTTCTACTCACTTGAAAATAATATATATATCGAAGTAACTTATAAATAAGAAATAAAGTATCATAAATAATAGTTTTTATTTTTTAATAATTTATTTATTGTTATTTACAACTGTATACATATATACACATCAAGTAAATTTGCTG
>NW_027108531.1:212733-213723 GCF_000696795.3 Halyomorpha halys
GGCCTGTATGCAGTTTT
The DNA here is from genome assembly GCF_000696795.3 of Halyomorpha halys. NCBI lineage: Eukaryota > Metazoa > Arthropoda > Insecta > Hemiptera > Pentatomidae > Halyomorpha > Halyomorpha halys. The sequence goes on from NW_027108531.1 coordinate 212,751, forward strand.
TTTAAATGGTTGGATAATATGTCTCATAGTAATTTGAGATTGTCCCTGAAGATGGCCGAATTGGCCGAAACGTTGGACGTGTGAATGAAATAAATGTTTTGAGACTATAATTTTGGATAGTGTTTTTGAATTATTTAGTAAATGGTTTTGTTTATTTATGTTGTTCTTTGCTGACCGCACCCCCGACAAACTTCTCCAATCATTAATCTACGGTCAACTATCTACACCTCATAAAAAAAAAAAAAAAATATTTTTGTGCTTCACTAACAATATACCAATTATTTTAAATATATTTTGTAAGTACATACCGCTCCTTAAGACGACTACGTTTATTTCTGTTATCGATTTTTTTTTCTTTTAAATAAACATGTATTCCTTGCTGTTATTTTCGTCTGGACTTTCTTTTTTTTTTCCCCGTCGGGGACAGAAATATGAAAAGAGGAGAAAAAAAATAGTTAATTTCTTAATTGCTGGCGGAGATCAAAGAGGAAAATAAAAATGAAAAGAGTAATTCTTTCAGGAAGGCGCATTTCATAAACAAGTTAAGTAAATTGATAGCATTGTTTTTAAAAATTATTTTTCAACCCTCGAGTTAAAAACAAGTCTCTACCTTTCGTGGAAAGAGCCAGTGTGGTGGTATATATACCACCCTTCAGAAGTGGTATATATACCACCCTTCAGAAGAAAAATCTTCAGTCACCAACCTGTAGTCCTCTGTACTCACAACGGTATTGCTTACTTTTAATTTAGCATTTTTAATTTATTACAAGATTATTTAAAAAAAAAAATAGGAAATCCTAAAATAACTAAGTCAAATAAGATAAATTTTAGAGATAGTAAAACTTCAATACTTGGCCATATATTGACTATTAAACTAAAATTATTCTATGTCTAAGTATTTAAGATTAAAAACCAACAGACTTAGTTTTTGATTTCTAAGATTAATGGTTAGTGAAAATTAGTTCTATAGTAA
>NW_027108531.1:214969-220709 GCF_000696795.3 Halyomorpha halys
CCTGCCATTTTTCTAATATTTGTAATTTAAGGGGTGTACTGAGTTCCGATGGGGTAAAAACGGCGGTTTTTTTTATATAGTCTTCTATTATCTCTATTTGTAATTCCCGATTCAATTGGTTATTTCTTACAAACCAAGGAGCATCCACTGCGATTCTTGGGAACTTATTTTGAAAGGATTGTAATTTTTCGTAAGGGATGCCACTCCCTAGAATACACAGCCATTTATCAACAGTGGCATGGGTATTGTTTTCAAAATAGGAAGAGTTGTTTTTTTATTTAATTTAGATTTCCTATTTACGATTGGATATAGCATTGCTAACCTATAATAGTAGTAATGCCATTAACAAAAATAGATAAATATAGAAATTATAACAGGATGTCCTGCAGTCAGTCTTCGGGATAAGTTGGGTTTCCCAAGTAGTAAGTCGCTGCTCCTTTAACTTCGGTAAATGAGAGTAGAATCTCATGAACCATAAGGATTAGTTCTATATTTCAATTCGTCGTGGTTATAATGTTATCATGAAATGGAAGTGCGATTAATAAATGTAAAATTGAAAATGTAATGAAAAAAAAACATTAAAAATCTTTAATAAAATCTTAAACATAAACAAATCTATAAAAATTCAAATAAAATCGCTCCATTATATTAAAAAAATGTATTAATAACAGTGTAATATATTATTTTACTGGGATAAACACTGGAATTTTATTTTGTTTTTCTGCTTTCACTATATTAAAAAAATTATACAATCTGAATTACAGAATACATTAGCACTTTTATGCGACATTGATGATAATTTCAAAAACAATTTTCGTTCTTTTCAGTTCTGTCTAGATTTGTTTTAATATATCCGTCATAGGATTAAGATTGCCCACTGGCCTCATAGGTGGTTTGTGTTCTTGCTAAACCAAGGTTTGTCCTGGAAGCCCCAATACTCCATAAAGACTTACGAAAAGTAGTAGTTTGTGAGAACCCTTTTGTTTCTAACCGGGACTGGATAATCTGTTTTCTCCAGTAATTGAAGACTTAAGAAAGATGAAGTCAAGAGGGAACCCTCTGTGACCTCCACCGTCTCGTAAGATACAGTACTGTAGGCATGTAGGCCTTGGTAACCTGTAGAAAGGCTGTTTTCTTCATTGTCAACATAATCTATGATATTAATAGTAATAACGCATGGGCGTTAAACAATGATTTGAACCTGAATGTTGAAAAAACCAAGGCCATTTTTATTGGTTCCAAGCACCTCCTTCATTCCCTCCCTTACTGTCCTCTACTCTTCCTTAGTAACCAACCGAATCAATTCTACCCTACAATAAAAAACCTTGGAGTTACCTTCGACCAACACCTCTTCTGGAATAATCATATTTCCCAAATCATACGAAAATCTAGAACTGTACTTAAACAATTCCAAAGATTCCGTAATTCCATTCCTCAGAACCCTGTCATATCCTCTCTCATCTTCCCCCACTTCGACTATGGTTCCTTGGTCTATGGAGGGCTATCTGCTGGACTAGAGTTGAGATTGGAGAGAGTCATGAACTGCTTTGTAAGATTTATCTTTGAGTTAAGTCTCCCGCTGGTATACCGAGTTGAAGTGGCTCTATCCAACCTCCCGAAGGCAATACCTCCTTGGTGTTTTCCTATTCCAAGTTCTTAAAATAAAAAACCTACCTATATTCCTGATCTCCTCACTCTTCGGTCATCCATCCACTCACTAAACACCAGATCCCATCCGAATGATTTATATATGCCCTCCTATAGAACCGCCTTCTTCAGCAAATCCATCATCATAGGTAGCACGTATCCTTCTGGAACTTTCTCCCCATCTCCATTCGCCAATCCTCATCCATTCTTTCGTTTAAACAACACCTATTCCTTCACTTATTGCATAACCACACCTCCGCTATAAACAGTAGTTAAGCCAAGATCTCAATGTAATTTCATTTATCTTAATGGAAACTTTTAAATGCAATGGACTTTAGCCAATCTAACAACTTGAAAGACGTTTCGAGAATGGTGTTCTAGGTGTGGCTCAAACTTCCTACTGGTTGTAGCACAATGGCACAATTCTTCAAGCTCTAAATAAAATTATTACTGTTACTTGATATTTTAGATACTATGTCTCAAATCCTAGTCAATGAATGGAAATTAAATTTTCACCTTTCGAAACAGATCCGTTATAAATATTTCTTCTTAGCATTTTGCTTTTCAGACAGTCCTGTTTCTTGCCTTCCTTCTAAACAGAAAACTAATAAGGAACCCAGCTAGCAGATTTAAAAAAAAAAAAAAAAACAACGATGAGTTTTACGGGAACTAGGAGTAAATCCTCGCAGGATGAAAACTTTGCTCTGTAGGGAACTAGCCAACGATCTTGAAGGGGGTGGTAAGTCCTACAGGAACTGCCTGTAAGTCCTTACGAAAGAAAGAGAGTTTAGGAAGGGTTTATCAAGTTGCGCTAATTTATCACTTAGGGGTTATTAAACACTATTTAGAGATGATATGTGTCTAAGTACTAACTTTATTGATTCAAATAATGCATCTAAGAGTATTAGAACATCTGAAATTGTAATTAAATTTGTACAATTAATTTTTTTACAATAGTACAGACATTCATAATGGTGTTTGTGTGGCGATCCTAGTGATTAACATGTTTGTAGCTAGATTATGAAAGGTGGCTCATTAAAAATTAACCAAGATTTCGACAATCTCATTTTGGAAAATATAACATTTATTAGATTCTCTTATGTTTCGAAGATGTCTCTCCGAACTGAAGTTTTGCTCATCGTCGCAGTCCTGGTCGGTTCCGCGATGGCCGCCAAGATCCAGTACTCCAGAGGATGGACCAACGGCGCCGAAGGAGACCGGCCCAAGATGAAGATCAACGACTGCCTGGCAGAGCTCACGCTTGCGCAGATACAGAAGAGCCAGTTTCTACCGGTATGTATTACGTTTTATGTAATATCATATATTCTTATGTTATTGTGTTAAATTTTGGAAGTGCTTCATAGATCATGTCCTACAAGAATAGATGCTCAATCAAATAAGAAGGTTATGGCCCTCAAGCAACGCATGTCCAGATTTAATTTCACCCAGCTTCCTGAAGTTGGTACTCATAATTGGGTAAACATCTGGCAGTCAGGAGTTTTTCTGACGAAAATATCTCCTTGCAAAACCGCTGGTCAAGTAAGAGTACTCCCTTACAAAATACTGAAGCACTATCCCTTCATGGGTTGCAGCAGTACTGAATGAATGTATTTTTTTTTTTTAATTTAAATATTTTCAGGTCACATTGTTTTAATAGAATCACGAGATCTCGGTGAATAATTTGAGCCATCAAGTTGAAAATCATAAGGTTGAGCCGTTTGCATTGAGCAGGTTATGAGACACCTCTAAACACATTACTCCATTTTAGCTCCGCCGTAGTTGAGTAAAAACAGCTAACAACGATAACATCCTTGTAGCAATGAATGTAATGGAGGGGGTAAGATGGCTGGAAACGTGAAGGCAAAAAGGCGGGTCTTATGATGGACCAGGGGCGTGGCAGGGGAGCAGAGGAAGAGTACAAGCCAATCATTGGCTTCGCTCAGTTTCAGTTAAGATAACAATGGTAGATATTTCTATTAAACTCAACATTAACCTAGCCTCTGTGGGCGTGGTCTTTTTTGGCTTCACTTTTGCTTTGAAGGAGGTTATGTCACCTCCTCCTTTCTCCTCACCCAATCACATCACATATAACACACTTAAGATAGCAATGCAGTGTAGCAAAATAATGTGTAGCCAAACTTTATATACACATAAGATTCTGTGTTCTAATATTAACATTTTAGAATAAATATGTTTAGTGTTTTTATTTTATAATTATATTAGTTCAAAATTTTATTTTCTCATTATTACTTCAAGTAAATAGTTTGACTAGGCCCATTTTCTTTTTTTTTCGGTTTATGTACATACAAAGATTTTACTATTATTTATTTTTTTTAAATTTTCTTATTTTCATTTATCTAAATATTTATTTAGGTATTGAGTATTTATCGCTATTAGTTATTGCTCAAGGTTGTGGCAGATTGCACCACTTATCAATAAATGAATATTATATATTAAATGAAAAAAATATATTAACGTCTAATAATAATTATTAACTATACTAACAAATATAACTGATATTACTAATACAGGATAATATATTATATTTCAGCCTTGCAAGCTCAACTGGGGAGAAGGACTTTCAGAACAGATCGAAAAGAGGAGATTTATTTTTCCAGAAATCTCTTACGAAAAGTGATACCGAGTCAGCCACATTTTTTAGTATTTGGAAAATATGCAATAATATAATTATTTGTATCATAAAATAAATAAAAATATAGTCAATTGAACCTTATTATTAATTTCCTAAAACTTTAGGCTTTAAGATTATCTTGTATAAGCCGTTGAAAACAAATGTGGTGTATGTCACTTTTGTGTTCTAATGAAAATTAAAATAAGTATTTTATTAATTATTGAGTTTCTCAAATTCATATGCTTTTAAAGAGCTGAGTTTTAACAGAAAAAGCAATCTCTTATAAAAAAACTTCAAAGCGTTAAATATCTCCAACCAATTTTGGCTTTAACCACTTTTGCAGTAAAAATAAGAATACTGAGTAAAATAATTTTTTTTTTTTTTTTTTTATGGATTCTTATGTTCGATATTATTTTTAAAAATATTTCCAATGGTATATTATTTGTTCCCCACCTGAGAAATAAATATTCGTACAACAACCCGAATAATATAGAGAGAAATACTTTATTTAGCCGTGCTCCACAAATACACAGTATACCAATCAGTCTATCAGCTTATCTAAATAATATATATATATATATTCATATGTTATAAAAAAAAAATAAATTCCCCCTTTTACCTTCACAATCAATAGTCTACAAATCCTAATACTACAAATACTAACTACAATAATATTTTGGTTTATTTAATTTCATTCAACTGTATATTACATAATACATTCAGTAAATATAGTCTCAGTTAAAATGGAGTGTTACAGGCGTGTAGAGAAACTACCCATTGGTAGCACTCTAATGATATTTTCCATTAGCAGGTCTTGTGGCCATCTTCTTTTCAGGCACCTCGGAGGATTACCAGGAATGGAAGAGGATGCAACATTAGAAACTAGGGGGTTTGAGTGGTTAGGGAGTTTATAATGGAAGGAGTGAAATCTGGTTCGGGCTAGATTGGTAACATAGGGAACATTAAGGTCTTTATGTATGATTTTATTTGTGAAAAAGTAAGGAGCATTGAGAATTTTACAAAGGATTTTGGATTGTAAGGATTGGGTACGAGAGGAATTCGAAGGTTTAGTGGAGCCACAAAGCTCAACCTCGTACGTCCTGATTGTCCTTATTACAGTCATGTAGATCAGTCTTTTGTAATGTGTTGGAAGTTTAGACCGTTTGTATAGTAAGTGCTGTTATAGTCGAAATCGATGTGCAGTTTCCTGTCTTGTGCGAGGATTCCAGGTTAATCGTTTGTCCAAATGTATTCCAAGGTAGCGGATCTGTTGAACAGGGGTAAGAGTAACATCATTAAATGAAACTGTAGGGCAGTCTTATAGATTTACGAGATAATAAAATCTCAAAGGGTTTGGCAGATTATGTTTTCTCTACCTCACTTGTTCCTTGTTTCCTATCCTAGTTTTGTTCCTATTAATTTATTATAGTTTATAAAGGTCCAAAATAAAAACAACACAAA
>NW_027108531.1:222174-223519 GCF_000696795.3 Halyomorpha halys
CAATATTTACACAATCGACCTGAGGATCCCTGAGCCCACTCTATTCCCCACGTGTGAGGGGTAGAGCAGAGCTCAAGAGATCCCAGCGTATCCCTCTCGCCGCATCACTGGTCATAAAATTATAAACGAGAGACTATGATGTTTCAAGAGATGCATAATATTAGACTTATTAAAAAAAAATATTTTTTTATCTTTTTATTTTTATATGTAATTATCTTTATCCCTTCTTATATTGTCCTCATGTATTATATCATATCTTATATTGTACCTGTTATTTACAAATTAACTATAACTAACATTGATTGAGCCGGACTCCATAGCTATGCTGTTTATAAGCCAACAAATACATTATTATTAGTATTATAATTTAACATGTTAAATGTAAATATTGCGTAAAATGGAAAAATATTACCTTCTTTTAGCATGTTAAAACGATATAACATTTAACACGGCTGAGAATCTGTTACAAGGTCTGCTAAATTATGAATAACGTCACACAACGCTAGGCTACATACCATTTTGTCCGCTGTCGTTTCTATTGATTAGTTCCTCTTAGTTTTTATTTTGTGGACGTTTTTAAAATTATAATAAAGTAGTGGATAAAAATAAAAATAATTCTAGGAGCTTTTGGAAGAGAAGTTACAAAGTTGCCTAGAAAATCCACTAGGAGCTCCTCTGCAGTTAACATACAACATGAGCTTTAAATTAGGCTGTTCACAATCTTATAAAGAAAAAAAATCTAAAATCTGTACAACTACAAGCCATGAAGGGGTTCAATACTTTGTTAGGAAGTACTGTTACTAGATAAACGGTTGTGCAAGGAGGTGATCTGGTCAGAATCATACTAGCCCGCCAGATTTTTATCCTATTTATGAGGCTGGCAACCCAGGGCCCTGTTTCATAATGAAAGCTAATAGTATTAGTTGATAGTACAAGTGTAGAAACTATTGTAGATAATAATACTAATACTTATTTTTTTCATTATAGGGAGGACGTTTTAGGAGGACGAGTGATATTACAGGAATTAAAAAGTACTAAAGTACAAGTTACTATTGTAGATACTAATACTAATACTTATTTTTTTCATGATAGGGATGACTATTAGTGATATTACAGGAATTAAAAAGTACTAAAGTACAAGTTTCTATTGTAAAAGTTTGTGTAATTGTGTTTAGTTAAATCTACAAGACTAATAGTATTAGTTTGTACTTTATTATGAAACAGGGCCCAGATTGGCGTTATTACAGTCATGTAGATCAGTCTTTTCTTATGAGTTGATAAAAATATGAATTTTAATAGTTTAAGACCACTATGATATAGATATAAATATAGAAATGTGATAATA
>NW_027108531.1:224550-225851 GCF_000696795.3 Halyomorpha halys
ATGCGTTCACATGATGCTCATTTGAAATAAAATTAAATAGTCTGGAATGCTAATTAAGGCTTTTCATGGTATTGTGTTAAATATAAAATGTTTTAACATGGTAGTTTAAAGTCCATGGATATATGTGAGGTTTTCTATCCTAGTTTTGTTCCTATTAATTTATTATAGTTTATAAAGGTCCAAAATAAAAACAACACAAACCAAATTCGAACAACTAACCTATCTGAACGGCTGCAGATAAAATAGTGACGAATCCAGCTGGTCTGTTGTGTGACGTCATTCTCCATTTAACAGACCTAGTAACGGACTCTCAGTCATGTTATACATTTAACACAACATCATGAATTTATGATTACCCCTATTTTATTATTTGTTATTTACTGATTTAATAAATAAATAATTCAAATAGTATACTATTGTGTAATAATTTCACAAATATTTTTTTTTATAATTCAGTAATAATTTTACTACTTGAATTTACTGTTAAGCTTGTTACTGCGGATTGTCAAGTACTACCGCTACGAAAGCGCTTAACAATAACATCGGACTTAGCCTCTTCTCAATTAAGGTAAGTTAATAGCCATTTGTGTGCAGGTGCAAATTGCCTTCCCCCCGCACCAAAGGCGATGTTAATTAATTTAATTAGTTAAGTGGATGCCCTCCCCCCTTCGGTCCAGAATGGAGCTAACTGGTCCATTGTTCCAGCGGTCAGTTTCCTAAAGCACCGCCTTCATTATCGCCATAAGGGCAGATTTTTTCCCTCATCACGACTTTCCTTTTTAGCCTTTATTTGAGAGGGCACACCTGAACATAATCAAAGTGGCCGTGGAGCCCTTGTTAACGCCCTTGTGGGTCCTAACACTTAGGTAAATTGATAACATTGTGCCTCTTAAAAAGTTTCCAACGTCGCCCTCCCTTCACCCCCACGATCTCCTTCGGTATATATTCCTCCGGTCTCGGAAGATCGGTCATTCCATCGCAGCCCTTGACCAAGAAGGTGTCCTATCCAGTCCTCAGTTAAGTAAGTAATACAGGTAATAATAACAACAATAATTATTCATGCTTGAAGAAGTTTATCGGGGGGTGCGGTCAGCAAAGAACAACATAAATTTGTTTGAGAGTGGTTTAGTTTCATTAAAACAATTTTGATCCTTTTTCTCTCAACTTTATTCTTTTTCAAACCTCCAACGTTTCGACCACTTAGGTCATTTTCAAGGATTCTTACAAACAGCTCTTTTTAATTACTTTTATAATAATTTCCTTCACTTACATACTGATTTTTTTGGTCTTACCTTATTTTG
>NW_027108531.1:232482-233630 GCF_000696795.3 Halyomorpha halys
AGGTTTGAAAAAGAATAAAGTTGAGAGAAAAAGGATCAAAATTGTTTTAATGAAACTAAACCACTCTCAAACAAATATATTAATAAAAAATTAATCTCATATTTATTTATTTTATGCCGACGTTTCGACCTGAGTTTCAGGTCTTCATCAGGGGTTGTGGCGTGGATAGTTGACCGTATGAAGTAGATTGTAGGAAGATAGTCCGGGTGGCGGTCAATAAACCTATCAAAATAGTAAAAGAAAACTATTTATTATCATTTAATATCATAATTATTTATATTTATTCTTTCAAGATGTTTATTTAATCTCTACTTTTTTTTTCCCGTATTGTTTTTGCTTTATGTACATCTCCTGTACTTTTTTAACTGTATAAGATTATTATATAAGATTATCCACAATTAATACACTACCATATAACAAACCATTTATAACGAGCATATATAACCATAAACCATATATAAAGAGGTTATAAATGGTTTGTTATATGGTAGTGTATTAATTGTGGATAATGTTATATAAGAAAAATTAAATATTAATGATTTAAAATTTTAAAAAATAGGCTTTTAACTTATAATAAAGAAAATGACCTGGGCAGAATAGCCTGCAAAAGAAACTTTAAATTAATGTGAGGAAGAAATTATATTGAAGATGTCCTTGAGGATGGCTAGAATGGCCGAAGCGTTGGACTGGTCAAAATAAAAAGTGTTAAGACAAAAATGGATAAAATTTTTTTATTTATTTAATAAATAATTACCTTGTCTCAAGAGATTGAAATAATATAATTAATGTATATTTTACGTATTTTTAAAAAAGTTTTACTCTTGCCATAGTTACTTATTTTTTATTCTTATCATTGTATATTCAAGTTTATTTTATACTGATACTGTTTTATGTCTCCCTTCCTTTTATTTATACGTAATTCCTTATCACTTTATTTTTAGATAATATTTATCCTAGCTTAAATTACCTTATTGTATCTTATTGTTGTAATATTCTCAGTTTTCTTGTTTTTTGTATCTTTTTAGCCCTGATGAAGCCCTGCAAAGTGGGGCGAAACGTTGGACATTAAAATAGTTTTTAACTATTTGTTATTTTTTTGACCGCAACCCTGACCAACTTATATTTAAAACTATTTATTGTTCAGCAAC
>NW_027108531.1:233680-236515 GCF_000696795.3 Halyomorpha halys
AGAGATTGAAATAATATAATTAATGTATATTTTACGTATTTTTAAAAAAGTTTTACTCTTGCCATAGTTACTTATTTTTTATTCTTATCATTGTATATTCAAGTTTATTTTATACTGATACTGTTTTATGTCTCCCTTCCTTTTATTTATACGTAATTCCTTATCACTTTATTTTTAGATAATATTTATCCAAGCTTAAATTACCTTATTGTATCTTATTGTTGTAATATTCTCAGTTTTCTTGTTTTTTGTATCTTTTTAGCCCTGATGAAGCCCTGCAAAGTGGGGCGAAACGTTGGACATTAAAATAGTTTTTAACTATTTGTTATTTTTTTGACCGCAACCCTGACCAACTTATATTTAAAACTATTTATTGTTCAGCAACATTTCGCCCCACTTTGCAGGGCATCGTCAGGGCTGTTAGACTGCGAACGACTTCTTTAACAATAAATATTTTTCTTTTATTATTTTGATACCTTTATTGTCCGCCACCCGGACCATCTTCCTAAAATAATAATTATTAAAAAATAAGCGAACAAAAGAAACTTATATTCTTTCTAACTAAAAAACTTCTTTCAACCTTTTTTCTAACTATACTACAGGTTTTTCACTCCAAAAGCCCAAAGGGAGAAAAAAAGTTAGTTATTTCACCTCAATTTTTGATCACTTTAATGAAAACTATGTATAATTAATATTCACAATTTACGAGTTTGCCAGGTATAGGTAGGTTGAATAAAAAATGGCGGCTATTTCAAAACGTTAAAAAAAATTAATTTTTCAATAAATGGAATTTGGTCCGGGTGCAGTAAAATAAAACTCAAATAGTAAATGGGTATAGTATTTTTATTTGACCCAACGTTTCGTCACACGCTGCAGGGCATATATATATAATATGTATATAACAAAAGAAACATAAATTAAATAACAGTAGCTTCACTATCACGACAGAAACATACGTGTTCTATGCTTCACCATATAGGGCTACTGTAATGTCATGGCAGTAAATGTTATCGTTTAAGTAACGTTCATGGAGTTTCAAGATAGCAATGCTGTCGTGGCTGTAAATGGTCACTGAATAAACGGACTTTAAAGTGACAGTATCTGAACTGATAGTAACATGTACAGCCGGCTATACTGCTATACCCAGTGCGATAGTACTCTAAATGAATGAATTAAAATGTGTTTATTCATTAAAAAATACCAAAATGAATCTATTTGAATAATTAAGAAAATATAGAACCCTCCACCTCAAATTTTGAATGATCAGATTTCAATTTTTGTAAGATAATCCATGAGTATTAATACAACATCAATCTGAATGTCAATCTTTTGGTTTGCTGTCATTCCGAATGGCTCGGTAGAGGTTCCTATATAATCTTATTAGTAAACTATAAAAAGTTATTGAGTCTCTTTTTGCTACTAACATTGTCAAAATGACAATAAATATTTATAAGCAATAATGTTTAAAAATAGTTCATGTTTTTACATCTTGTTTTTTATGTTATCCTCCCATTATATGTACAAACTCCTACGTTCGTTTACTAGCCTTTGTTCTAGGGTATGTAATTGTAACGATAGCGATATACATTCATAAGCGCTTTAGTGTGTGACTGTTCCATACCTAAAGACATATTGTACCATCATAGTTTCAACCACGATTAATAAAATCATATGTAAACTCGATAATTACCCGTAGTACCAGAAAAGTTAACCTTCAAATCTGGCGGTAAACTTTACCGCCCAATGATATCAGGTTAAAGTAAGATTAAGAGCAAATGTAATTAAGCAAATTAAACGTAGGTTTAAGTAGGCAATCATACAAGGAACATTTCATAGTTCCAGGTGCATCTGTTATCTAGCATAGGCATATTGTATTATTCCGTTTCTTTTCAAATTCATTTTTCAAATGTATTTTATCGAGATAGATGATTTGACAGACGTCGAATACATCAAAGAATAAGTTTCTTAATGTAAAAATGATTCCATTATTTGTTCTCATAAATTATGATAGTTTTATGGTATCTATAATATAATGAATGTAATTTACCTTATTTGTACGAAAGTAATGCAAAGAAAAAGAAGAAAACTTTGATAAAAACAGAAAAATTAAATAATTATTAAGTTAAACCAATATTTGATTTTAATTTTTGAGACTTAACATCCCATTCGTTGCAGATTTGACCCAAAACTGATATGCGTCTTTTCATTCCAAACTCCTTAACCATCCTAACCCATTAATTCTTAATCTTTCAATCGTTAACAATCCCTGATAATCCTCCGAGGCGTCTGAAAAAAAGATGGCCACGGGACCTAAATTAATGTTTGAAGTACCACCAATGGGTGGTTCCTTCCCAAGATTTTTAAGTGTATATGAAACATACTACATATTTACCTATTGTATAATTTTGTACAGTTGTAAATTACATTAAATAAATAATTAAAAAAACAAAAAAACACGAGCGCTATCTACCCACATTTATTTCAGTTTTAGGTAACCTTGGTAACCTGGTTTACAAAACTGTAGACCATAAACAGTTCGCTAAGTTACTGGAGTTTTACTAAACTCTTGGACTAATCTAAGTTATACAGATCTTAGTTTTTCTGGAGTTTGCTGTAACCATATTTACCATGTTATAAACCCTAATTAACCGTTTCAAATAAACAAAACTTTAGCCATTATATAGAGCGTAGATTAAACCATTACAACACAACCTGTCTCCTGCAGGTTCGAAATGTGGTGCCGCCTCCAAAGCCTGCTGCTGATCGCCATCCTGGTCGGATCCGCCCTGGCCCAGACCTTCCAGTACTCCAGAGGATGGACCAACGGGAAGAGGT
>NW_027108531.1:236565-237088 GCF_000696795.3 Halyomorpha halys
AAACGTTGGACATTAAAATAGTTTTTAACTATTTGTTATTTTTTTGACCGCAACCCTGACCAACTTATATTTAAAACTATTTATTGTTCAGCAACGTTTTGCCCCACTTTGCAGGGCATCGTCAGGGCTGTTAGGCTGCGAACGACTTGTTAACAATAAATATTTTTCTTTTATTATTTTGATACCTTTATTGACCGCCACCCGGACTATCTTCTTAAAATAATAATTATTACAAAATAAGCGAACAAAATAAACTTCTATTCTTTCTAACTAAAAAACTTCTTTCTACCTTTTTCTAACTATACTAAGCATGCGCAGTTCAGGTTTTTCACTCCCAAGATTTCAATTTTTGTTAGATAAACCATGAGTATTAGTACACGATCAATCTGAATGTCAATCTTTTGGTTTACTGTCATTCCGAATGGCTAGGTAGAGGTTCCTATATAATCTTATTAGTAAACTATAAAAAGTTATTGAGTCTCTTTTTGCTACTAACATTGTCAAAATGACAATAAATATTTAT
>NW_027108531.1:242408-244174 GCF_000696795.3 Halyomorpha halys
TTTCAAATAAACAAAACTTTAGCCATTATATAGAGCGTAGATTAAACCATTACAACACAACCTGTCTCCTGCAGGTTCGAAATGTGGTGCCGCCTCCAAAGCCTGCTGCTGATCGCCATCCTGGTCGGATCCGCCCTGGCCCAGACCTTCCAGTACTCCAGAGGATGGACCAACGGGAAGAGGTCCTTTCCAGGTTCCCAGACAGCCTGTCAGATCCAGAGGCTCAGGGCGATGCTGCAAGGAAAACCAATCTCGCCGGTAAGGAAAATGGAAACGAATGTATCCGTATGTTAAACATAGTGAGTGTGTTATTGTCGAGAATTCTATTTTAGGACTGAACTTCAGCATGATATGGAGTTCGCCAGAAGTTGAAGTAATTTTCTAAACTGCATAAAACAGTATGATTAATTTGCAATGAGGCTCTAGCAATCTCACTCAGCCTCCATTGGCTTTTGAGAAGCGCTGGGATCTCACAAAGTCTTGCTTTGCCTTCCTGGGTGGGAGTTTGTTCAGAGTTCCTAATTAACTAAATTTAAATATTTATATAAGTTTGAATGTTGGTTAAACTTGAATTATTGCATTTATATTTTCTTCAAGTTGTATTTATATTATTTTGATTTTTTAAAATTAATTGTATTATTGTTATTATTACCCCTGGCTTTGAATATTGCTATTGCCGCAGATAATTATTTTCTGTTTCACTAGGGGTATTCATGATGTTTCGTTAAATGTAAAATGTTTATCCACGTTAAATGTTATAAGTGTAAGATTGTGAGCAGCCCTATTTAAAGTTATGTTAAATGCATAAGAGATCCTAGCGGATGTTTTTTGAAACTTGTTTTGTAACTTCTCCTTCCAAAACTTCATTTTATTGTTTAATTCTAAGTTTTGGTTAAAGTAATTCATTACAACATGTCTAAAGTAAGTGAAATGTAGAATTTGTGTGAAAGTTTAGCTACAGTGCCTTGTTGACCAAACTTGTGAGGAAGATAATCAAGATGAGCTAATTTACAACTATTATTACATTATTATTATTGTCAGCCATTTTTGTATTAGTTTTAAAAACATCCAAATCAACACTAAAACAGTCAAAACACAAACTACGAGCAAGTAATCTAACACGACAACAAATAAAACGGTGACGAGCTCAGCTGGTCTGTTGCGTGACGTCATTCTCCATTTAACAGACCTACTAACAGACAGGAAATATTTCTTCATTTAACACGCGTTAAAATATTAAATTGATCATGGATAACCACTAATGTCTTTCACTACTGATGCATTAACTTGTTCCTGTAGCACAAACCAATGTACTTTATTAAGCATTACCTCTTTGGACTCATCAATATGCCTATGTGTCTGTTTAACAGACTCTCAACCATGTTATATGTTATATCGTTTTAACATGGTAAAATAAGGAAATATTTTACCATGAGTTTTTCCATTTAACACGCTTTAGCATGTTAAATTGAAGATCATGAATACATTTGGAATGTTGGGGAAACATCTGACGGTCGAGTGTGATTCTGACCAACCAATAGGGGTATTCATGATGTTGTGTTAAATGTAAAATGTTTTGCCATGTTAAATGTTATAACTATAAGATTGTGAGAAGCCCTGTTTGAAGTCATGTTAAACGTTAAATGCACAAGAGCCCCTAGTGTTTTTTCTCAGCAACTTGTTGTATAAGCCTTTATGTTTATAACCTTCCTTCCAGACCCTCATGTTATTGTTTACTTCAGTTTTGATTTAAGTAATTAATTACA
>NW_027108531.1:244309-244974 GCF_000696795.3 Halyomorpha halys
GAAAATTTTGCTACAGTGCCTTGTTGATCTAACTTGTGAGGAAGATAATCAAGATGAGCTAATTGACAACTGTCATTACATTATTATTATTGTCAGCCATTTTTTTATTAGTTTTAAAAACATCCAAATGAACACTAAAACAGTCAAAACACAAACTACGAGTAAGTAACCTAAAACGAGAACAAATAAAACGGTGACAAGCTCAGCTGGTCTGTTGCGTGACGTCATTCCTCATTTAACAGACCTAGTAACAGACTCTCAGCCATGTTATATGTTATATCGTTTTAACATAGTAAAAGAAGGAAATATTTCTCCATTTACCATGAGTTTTTCCATTTAACACGCTTTAACATGTTAAACTGAAGATCATGAATACATTTGGAATGTTGGGGAAACATCTGACGGTCGAGTGTGATTTTGACCAATCAATAGGGGTATTCATGATGTGTTAAATATTAAATGTTTTGCCATGTTAAATGTTATAACTATAAGATTGTGAGCAGCCCTATTTGAAGTCATGTTAAACGTTAAATGCATAAGAGCCCCTAGCGGATTTTCTCAGCAACTTGTTGTATAAGCCTTTATGTTTATAACCTTCCTTCCTTCTCATGTTATTGTTTACTTCAGTTTTGATTTAAGTAATTACAACATGCCTAAAGTGAGTG
>NW_027108531.1:248412-248929 GCF_000696795.3 Halyomorpha halys
TTTTTCCATTTAACACGCTTTAACATGTTAAACCAAAGATCATGAATACCCCTAATATGATAAGATGTTCAATTTATGGAGTGAATTTTATCTATTCCAGTCCTACCATTTGCTTTGCGACCTTTACCGGCTTCCTGAGGAGGAACTGAAGATGGACCAGCTTGACAAGACGCTGAGGAACCCCGGACCAGAGGATGCCATCGAGAAGTGAAGAGATTGTACTGAAGATAGCTGAGCCGACGAACATCCAACGAACATACTTTCTCTATTTTAAAGGGCTATATATTTGGATATAATAAATATCTTTAAAAGGTTTTCTTATCTATATTTCCTAGCAAGTTTCTCTTTTCCTTAATATCCTGTTTCCACAGTGACAGTTTTCTGTAGTGGTAGTGCTGTCACAAAAGTGAGATAGTAC
The DNA here is from genome assembly GCF_000696795.3 of Halyomorpha halys. Lineage (NCBI taxonomy): Eukaryota > Metazoa > Arthropoda > Insecta > Hemiptera > Pentatomidae > Halyomorpha > Halyomorpha halys. The sequence goes on from NW_027108531.1 coordinate 248,831, forward strand.
TTCAATGTTTTTTATTACTCGTTGATATAGTACAAGAGCCCTAGAGTAGAAAAAACCCCAGTTATTTCACCCCGATTTTTGATTACTTTAATGAAAACT
>NW_027108531.1:255319-255825 GCF_000696795.3 Halyomorpha halys
ATTTTTTTCGGCCATGACTCCCATTGGAGTCCTATACTTGAGTATATATATTATATGTATATTTTAATCACTTGGCGGTAAGATTTCATGCTAACAGGTTCGTTTTATGTTTTATTCTCTATTTATTCCCCTTTCTTTTTTTTACTCCCCCCCCCCTTCTGTTCTCAATTTTCCTTACCCACGTTATCAATTATGTTCACCATGTATTATTATTGTTGTTTTCAAAATATTTGTTTTTTCTATTCATTTCTTTTATTAAACTTTACTTATATTTTGCCTCTTTATCTATTATTATGGTTATATTTATTTTCTTTCTCTCATTTTTATTTTATTTCCTTGATTATATTATTTTAATTTACTTACTCAATTACCTATGTATACATTTAATTTTCCACTTCTCTCATCACTTTATTTTATTAATTTCATTCTGTAAAATTATTTACTTTATGTCATTCTGTTTATATTTTCTATATTCATTGGTTGTTATCTTGTTCTGTTCTTAGCCC
>NW_027108531.1:261800-262284 GCF_000696795.3 Halyomorpha halys
CCCCAACTATCTTCTCCTCGTATATATATTATAAGTGCGTGTAAGAAAACCTATAGGTTAAGACAGATATAGACAAGAGATAAACATCGAAGAACATAGTAGGTGGCCCTGAGGTTCTCAGAACAGATACCTCGTCTTTTTCCATTTGTTCCTCCCGCACTGTAGTTAAGTACACACTCATTCTCTGTCGGCGGTTTTTAGGGCGCCAGTAATCGGTGTACTCAACTGAAAGTGGGTATACATCCGCGTGTTGCGAGCTATTACATCTTTACAAGTATCTACTGTTGGAACTATATTATAAAGTATAATATATAGTTTGATATATTGGAATACTAATACAAGACCGTATGCAATTAATTATAGGAAGAAACCTATTTGATTAATTATAAGTTTGTTTTTTTTGCTAGCTAGTGCATCATTTTTGACCGCCAACCGCACTGTCTTCCTACAGTTTATATATTTTGATACATGACCCTTTTTAAAT
>NW_027108531.1:263783-265546 GCF_000696795.3 Halyomorpha halys
GCAGTTGTAAATTGTTTTTATTATTTATTTATTTAATACCAGATAGGCCTGGTGGGCCTTACATGGTTAATGTAAGACGTTCATTTTTTTTTTTTTAACAATTGGTTATAGAGGGTATAGGGTAGTCTCATACAAAAGACACCCCTATACACAATATACACTGTTATAAATACAACAAAAAAATAAGATATAATAATGATAAAAAAAATTATTTAAAAAATAATAAATCTTAATAAAAGTAAAGTTAATAACAGAAACAATGAAATTTATGTATAAGAAGATGGTCAGGGTTGCGGTAATAAAAAAATAATAGTTTTTAACTATTCAATGTCCTACGTTTCGCCCCACTTTGAAGGGCTTCATCAGGGCTGTTCAAAGCGATAGGTTAAACAGGCCTAAAAAGATAGGTCAAACAAATTGTTCTGTTTAACCCGTCGCTTTGATCAGCCCTTCAAAGTGGGGCGAAACGTAGGACATTGAATAGTTAAAAACTATTTGTTCTTTTTTTTTTAACCGCAACCCTGACCATCTTCTTATCTTTAAAGTTATACGGTCAACTATATACATATATACATATGACATTTATGAATTTAACAAAATAAATCATTGACTTCTAATGGATAAAAAAAAAGATATGAATTTAAGAAAGTTGTAAATTTCAATAAATAAGTAAATATCTCAGAAAGTGTTAACTGAAAAGTTTGATAACAAATATATAATAAGCAAACAAATAACAGTCGATAAAAGTGAATCACAATGCACTATTAATCCACAAAGTGACTCAGGGACAAATGAACTTTGAAATAATTAGAAAACAACAGTTGGGTCTCGTATTTCCAGTAATATTGAGTGTAAACTTTCCCCCAAAAAATTTCTCGCTTCTTCAGAAAAACTGTTTCGTCATTAAGAGACTAAAAAGTTGCCGACTAAAATAGAAACATCGATCATTATAATCGAGCATCGGCCCCTATCAATAACGAGAAGAAAATCAACAAAAAGTTTTGCGGTTGCCGAAATATCTTTTTAAAATTCCATGGGAATCATGGGCGTACAAAGGGGGGGGGCGAGAGGGGGCAGCTGACCCCCTAGAAGTGAAAACAATTATTAATTTAATAAAAATTAAATTTTGTTTTCAAGCAAATACTAATAGTAAATAACTAGGGATAGGATTTTTATGTTTTTACATATTTTCACCTGACCATGATATCTTCGATTCCTTTCTAACTAAAGATGTTTCAAGACATTTCTCGCCAAAAGAAGCCATTTTTATTTCACATATTTTTAAATATTTGGCGGTTTTTATGTATTTTTACAAATTTTGTTGTAAATCACATATTTTTAGATATTTTGTCCTGAATCACGTATTGCCTTAAATTATTTGTTCAATTGTAAATACATTTTTCACTGCAACTACGTAAAATTCGAGAGAACGCAAGAAACGTAAAGGTGAAATTTATCATAAATAGTGCGTAAAAATTGTATATTTTCATCTTTGAACACAAATTAAAAGCAGTGGCAATAATTAATTTTCACACAGAATTACATCGAGAATTCCTCTGAAAGAGCAAGGGTCTTATTCCTGTGGCATTTTCCAATAATTTGTTTGTTTACTCCTCAATCCATTTCTCTGTTTCCCCCCTTCCCATGGTCCTTTCTCATCTTAGTCTTGTTTCACTCCCTAGTTTAATTACAATTACTAATTAATGTCTTGTTATTGAACAGCTATGTTTTCCCTAAGTACATTTTTTTGTACACATTTTAAC
>NW_027108531.1:268018-268351 GCF_000696795.3 Halyomorpha halys
TGAATATGATATGTAAAATTAGTGAATAAGCGAGAGAGAATCTAAAAATGTTGCTTCTTTCATTAGTAACGAGTAACGATTCATCAACCATTCATTTTGAGAAGTTTGGAAAGTGTGAAGCTAACAGTGATATCGCCAGTCAGCTGTGAAACTCTCTCTTCTCAGTTCTTCATAATTGGGCCATCGAGGTTATGAATTTTCATTTTGGATTTTATTTTATCACCTTAGACCTAATTAGGAAAGTAACCATCTATATCATAAATATTGTATATTGTGTAATATACAAAAGGATCGTTTATCATTTAACTTATTCCATTGACAAACACTTTAACG
>NW_027108531.1:272663-280079 GCF_000696795.3 Halyomorpha halys
TTACCCATCCTAATCCATTAATTCTTAATCTCTCATCCTTAATCATCCCTGATAATCCTCAGAGGCGTCTGAAAAGAAGATGGCCACGGGACCTTATAATTTAAATTAATGCTTGAAGTACCACCAATGGGTGGCTCCTTCCCAAGATTTTCAAGTGTATATGAAATACACAACATATTTACTTATTGTATTTATTATTTGTAAATCACATTAAATAAATAAATTTTTAAAAAATTGATTTAAAAAAATACATCATATATTTGTTTAAACAGCCATTTTCAGTTTCAAACTTAATCAGTCCTGATGGCCACAACAGATGCCCCGGCAGATCGGCGGACGGCCGTCCTAGCAATTTGTAGATGACGCGGGCAGATGGGAAGGCGTGCGCGGGAGAAACGAGCCGTTACAAAGCGAATTACCCCGTCCCCAGGGTGTCATGGCAGCATCATACCGTACAGCTAACAGGTAATTCCTGCGCTGGAGGATTTAACATCTTGAAGGGGAGATCTATTGTTTAATTCTCTACATAATGTCTTCAATCGTCCTGCCCCTCATGGATCTTTCACAGCGTCCTTAAGAATGGTCCTTCCAGGAGTCCCTAGCCTCGTAGGATATTCTCAGGAAACGAATGCCAATGTCCCTAACCCACTTTTTGTCGCGTTACTTAGTAACGAATTGCAATATAGCGCATTATGCAAAAGAGCAGTAGGTTCCTTCATATACTTTTTTATTTACTTAAAATCTTTAGGGAATAGACAATGTCCCCTAATAAAGGAATCAGAGGACTCAATTTATTCTGACAGAATTTTAATAACTGTTCTGCTTTTAACAGTGAAAGCATTATTGGTTTACTAAAGTACATTTTTTTTTTTTATTGATTAGAACAGTTACTTTTCCTTACCCACGTTATTAGTTATGTTCACCATATATGATTATTGTTATGAGGTGTAGATAGTTGACCGTAGATTAATGATTAGAGAAGTTTGTCGGGGGGTGCGGTCAGCAAAGGACAACATAAATAAACAAAACCATATTTATTTATATTATGCCGACGTTTCGTCCTGACTTTTAGGTCTTCGTCAGGGCTATAGAACAAAAGAGATAACAACAACATTTAGAGAAACATAAAATTGAAAAGGAATAGTATACAAACAAATTTGGAATTATACAAAATATTGAATTGAATCATAAATGATAAAAAATAGTATAACTTGATAATCGATGATAACTGATAATCGAATAGTACAAAAAAAATTGTAATTGATTGATAATCGTGGAATTTGATTTTGGTAAATATTCATAATTCTATATTTCGATCATAATCTAGCTGGAGTAAAATAAAAAATAAAAATATTTTTGAATCCAAATTTAGGACTATGGATATAAATAAAAATATCAACATAACTACTGATAAGATTGTTGATTCTGAAGATGGAAGAATGGCACCGAAACTTTTACGACTATCAATTGGGTTAATTAAATCTATATACATCCTCGAAGCATTACCGGGTCAGCTAGTATACAATATAATTCTTACTAAATATATTGGAGAAGTTTGTCGGGGGGTGCGGTCAGCAAAGGACAACATAAATAAACGAAACCATATTTATTTATTTTATGCCGACGTTTCGACCTGAGTAGAACAAAAGAGATAACAACAACATTTAGAGAAACATACAATTGAAAAGGAATAGTATACAAACAAATTTAGAATTATACAAAATATTGAATTGAATCATAAATGATAAAAAATTGATAACTGATAATCGAATAGTACAAAAATTTTTAATTGATTGATAATCGTGGAATTAGATGGTAGTAGATTGAAAACAGTGAAAGATGAAATATAATATCATGTAGGTAAGAAGATATGTATAATATAAGATATGCAAGTAGTGTCTAAAAAAATAAATAAATTGGAACAATATGACAGACAATGAAAAATAGTGCGTGGCTTATATCTGAATTACAGTGTGAGTATTTACTTATATACCTATACTTAAAAATATAAATATATATGTGTGTATACATGTTATATTGTTATATTGACCATATATTATTATCGTTATGTTCACCAGACATTATTATTGTTATGTTTTCTATTCACTTCTTGTGTCTAATTCAACTTTATATTTTGTTACTTTATTCTAATATTATGGTTATATATTTCATTAGTTACATATATTTTCTTTCTCTCAATTTTATTTTTTTTCTTTCCATAATTTTAATTTTTAAATTATTAATAATCTAAAATATCCATAGTCATTTGCATTATATAACTTTAAATATTTATTTTCTTAATTATGTTATTTTTACTTACTTATTCAATTACCAACATTTACATTTTATTTTCCACTTCTTTCATTACTTTATTTTTATTAATTTCATTCTGTACAATTATTTACTATATGTCATTCAGTTTATATTTGTGTATTCATTGGTTGTATCCTGTTCTTTGTTCTTAGCCCTGATAAAGGCTCAAAATTCTGGCCGAAACGTTGGTACTATTAAATAAGTTATTTTAACTTATTTGTGTTCTACACTGACTGTACCCCCACCATCTACTCCTCATATAATTATTTTTTATTATTTGTAATCCAATCATCTATATTTTAATTAATATATACACAGGATTAAATTTTAATTGTAGTCATAAAATCAATAAATAAAAGACAGCACTTACTAGACAGACGGTCTAAACTTCCAACTCATTACAAAAGACTGATCTACATGACTGTAATAAGGGCAATCTGGATATACGGAGTTGAGCATTGGGGCTCTTTGGTTCTTTTATTTTTTTTTACCCTTTTCTTTTCCTCTTTTTCATGATTTTTTTCTCTTCCTTTTCTATCTTTTCCCCTTTTCCCTTCTTCTTCCTTTTCATATTTTGGTTTTGACCTACATACGGTGTTGAACTTTGGGGCTCCACTAAACCTTCGAATTCCTCTCGTATTCAATCCTTACAATCCAAAATCGATAATTATAATCTGTAATGAACTTACAATTTATATCATACATTATACTTTCATCGAAGTGATTTTCACAGAAATATTATTCTATGATTTTGATTCGAAAACAATTTTGGATCTCTTCAAGCCAGCTTAAATCAAATGTTTCTAGTCTTACATTTTTTGGCATTTGGATAAACAAATCTTGTGGAGTCTTTACATTAGTATTTTTGCAATTAGGTGCTGCGCAGGAACAATAAAGAATATACATAATAGATATTTTTTTAAATAACAAATAAAACTAGAAAAACACGAAATAAATTAAAATAACACTTACACTGAGTAGATAAACCTTGTGTATGTTTATGTCGAGATGACGTCATGATAAAACAATAATGGCGGCTTGCTTTTATTACGCGATAAGTGCTATAAGATGTCAAAACCAGAAACATTTGGTCAAAGCTGGTTAGAAGAGATCCAAAATCAAAGTAAGTATTTTAATTTTATATAAGTTAAACCGTCAAACATCAAACGTATCTAATCCTTTCAATCCAAAATCCTTAGAACCATTGTTAATGCACCCATTTACGTTTCATACGTAATAATACCTCATACCAACTAAATTCTCAAAATTCCATATAAACCTCTCCAACCATCCTAATCCTTAGGTTCAAACCTTATCTAGTTCCACCTATCCCTACAGCCCACCTAGAAGGTTGAAACGGCAGTGGCCAAGAGACTTATTGTAAAATAAAAATGGACAATTGCAGTTCTGGTAATGGTCAGATTCTCCACTCAAGTTGAGTGTTTGCGGCTTTAGCGCATTTGCTCAGCCTCCACTGGTTCACTACCAGTGATGCGGCGAGAGGGATGCATTGGGAGTGTGCTCAGGAATTCTTAATTTGATTGTGTAAATATTATATATGTGACTAGAGTTTATACTATTTTTATTATTATTTTATTTATTTATTTTTTTCATGTAGATATTTTGATTATGTTCATTTTCTTTATCCTTCTGTTTGTATATATTTTAAGAGATATTTTATTTATTTTTATGTACTTTTTTTTATTTCATTCATTTAGTTTCATTCTTTTTTATTTTTTTATTTTAGTATAAATGTGATCATTCATCACTATTACCTATTGCCCACAATGGTGTGGCAAATTGTAATATCTATCAATTAAATAAATATTTAAAAAAAACAATAAAATTTATAGATAAAAAATAAATAAAAAATCACAAGGATTATTATTATAAAATACGAAGACACTTTCCAAAAAAAAAAAAACACGTAAAATAAGGAATTATTTCTCTTATATACCAGCCTGCTTAGAATTTTAACTACTGATTTGGTTTTTGGTTGTTACAAATTTACGCTCTACACAGAGCCAGAAGTGCTGTACACATCTGTAGCCGTACAATCGGAGCTGTCCTCTATAATGCACACCAGTCGGCCTGTCCTAATAACAGAGGTCGCCCAGGTATCAGTACCTACCCGGTGACACACCGAGAGGCTATCACTCTCTTCCGCTCTTGTACTTTTTTTCTGTTTGTTCAGTCTCGCAATTTTCTGCGATGCAGGATTTCCTCTCAGCGACATCTGTGAGACCGAGGCAATTGTAGAACGGAAATGATTCGAACCACTTAAATCTTTTTTGCATGGGTCGGTGCCTCGGAGATGAATGGAGGGCCCAGTGCCTCCTCGATAAGGAGAAGTGTGAACATGTACCCCAATCATCTCACCTCGTTAAGAGGAAAAAAAATTTCATTCATTGCGGATGAAGAACTAATGACACCACGTCATCCAAAGTTTTACACATATGATTTATGTATCGCAACAATTATTTATCAATATTTATTTAGTCTCAACATATTTATTTTCTTATTACTCCACTCCTACGTTTCGGCCGTTCTCAAGTATAACTCTTCCTATTAAAACCTTATCACTCCCTTTATCAACAATAGGTTTTATCTTTATCTATAAATACATCAATATTTATCAATCTTTATACATAAATACATCAAAAAAGGCAATTCTTCCCCATCAGACCCACCACAATAATACCCCCTGGGAGCAACGTTCCTATATCACTTCTGAAATATTTGTTTAAAACAGGAAGAGAAGACTTAAAGATAGTCAAATAGTACAATATTTAAAAAGCGCCTGAAATTGGAAAACGGCATAATTTTTCATATATATTTTTTTTTGCGTTCTGAACTCCTTTTGTGAGATTGTTATATCAACAAACCTACTCCCTATAATTGTGTGTTTGAAAAGTCTGATAAGTAAGGCTAGGTTCATTAGGGTATAGTATGTAATTTTAGTATGTAATTGTATGTCAGTATGTAATTTGTATATATACTCTGTATTATCATATATTTGTAATTGTAATTATATATCAATAAAGAGGATTTGAAAATAAAATAAAAAAATTAGGGTATTGTATAGTATATCAATATTTTCCTGCATATATACATCCATTTTTATTGTATATATTTAATTTGTTTATGTTTATTTTTCTAGGAGGTTAGAAATAAAAAAAAAAATAGTGAGTGTGAATAACGCCCACTACAACAAAAAATACAAATCAAAAACTCCTTAAAATGTAGGCCACTACAGAAGAAGGAAACAGTACAGGACCAGAATATATATTCATGATAAAAACCTTAAATGAAATCCAGTAATAGGGGTTATGGAAAAAAAAAAAAATTAAGGGTATAAATAAAATATTATTTATTTATTTTTTATAACCTATTTTTTTTATACCAACCTCAACTAACATCCCATGTCCCTATTTTCCTTTTCTTATGGAGAGTAAAAAAATTAGGTTATAATAAAAAAAAAATTATAACCTTATGAACCTAGCCATACTTATCAAACTTTTCAAACAAGCAATTAGAGCGAGTAGGTTTGTCGATGTCACAAGACGTATGTCATAACGCAAAAAAAAAATATATGAAAAATTACGCCGTTTTCAAATTTCAAGCACTTTTTATATATTGCACTATTTGACTATCTATTATATTCTAACTTTTTTTGGTAACTTTCTTTATTATTAAATTTATACTATCCATACATACAAATGCATAATACAAATTACAAATGTATGCTAGTATAAATTTGTAATTTGTATTATGCATTTGTATGTATGTATTGTATAAATTTAATAATAAAGGAAGTTACAAAAGAAATAAGGTTCTAATAGAAAGTGTAACTTAAATAATATTAGAAAAAATAAGTTAGTTAGATTAAAAATAGATTGATAGACTAAAACAAAGGCAGAAACCCATGCAACTTTTTAACAATATTGTAGCTGTAATATTTAAAATAGATTATTCTTGAAGATGGCCAAAACGTAGTAGTGGAGTAATAAGAAAATAAACCTGTTGAGACTAAATTGATATTTTTTATTATAATTAAAAAACATAGCAGCCCGAAACTTATTTATGTATTTTGAAATTTACACCTGTACAATAAAAATACGACGAGTAAATTTGATGTATGTTTCAGAACACATGCTAATCTTGGGAAGAAACCACCCAATAGTGGTATTTCAATCATTGATTTAAATTAGAATATTTCGCGATGACCTTATTTTCATACGCTTCGGAGGATTAATGGGTTTGGGAGGATGAGGATTTTGGAATGAAAGGATGTATATCTATTTCGAGCCAAATCTGAAATGAAAGGGATATTGAGGTCATTATGGATGAGTTTATTTGTGATATTATAACGAATATCAAGGATTTTACACAGGATTTTGGATTGCTAGGATTGGATACGGGAGAAATTTGAAGTTTTGGTGGAGCCCCAAAGCTCAATTCCGTGTGTTCAAATAGGTCTGATTATCATAGTACATAATTTTTTATAGTGTTTTTGCAGTACGGGTGTGTCTCTGGGAATCTGGAAGCCAAATTAAAACGGTTAAATAATTATTGTTTTTAAAAAAGACAATCAGTAGCCAAACTTTTACACTTCTACTTTTCACTTATTTAGACATGTTGTAATAAATTACTGTAATCAAAACTTAGAAGTAAACAATAACAAGAAGTTTTGGAAGGAAAGGTTACTAAACAAGTTGCTCAGAAAATCCGTTACGAGCTCTTATGTATTTACCATTTAACATGACTTTAAATAGGGCTGCCCACAATCCTATGCTTACAACATTTAACATGGTAAAACATTTTACATTTAACACGATATCATGAATACCCCTATAATAAATTACTTTAATGAAAACTTTGAAGAAAACAATAACATGAAGTTTTAGAAAACAAGATTATAAATCCAATTGCTCAAGAAATCCGCTAGGAGCTCTTATGCATTTATCATTTAACATGACTTTAAATAGGTCTGAACACAATGCTAAACTACAACATTTAAGATGGTAAACATTTTTACATTTAACACAATATCATGAATACCACTATAATAAATTACATTAATTAAAACTTTGAAGAAAACCA
>NW_027108531.1:280457-281951 GCF_000696795.3 Halyomorpha halys
TAATAAAGACAATAGATAATAGTGAAATGATAAGAGAAACAGTCTGAAATCAAAAGAAGTGTGGGGGAGAGGGTTGGGGTGCATCAGTAGATGGAGTTGTGAGGTGATGTTAATAGGGTAGGTTTGTCGATGTCACGATGTCACAAGACGCATGTCATAACGCAATAAAAAAAAATATATATGAAAATTACACCGTTTTCCAATTTCAAGCACTTTTTATATATTGCACTATTTGACTATCTATTATATTCTAACCTTTTTTTTTTTTTTTTCGTAACCTCCTTTATTATTAAATTTATACTATCCATATATAGAAATGCATAATACAAATTACAAATGTATGCTAGTATACATTTGTAATTTATATTATGCATTTGTATGTATGTATTGTATAAATTTAATGATAAAGGAAGTTACAAAAAATAAGGTTATAATAGAAGGTGTAACTTAATTAATATTAGAAAAAATATGTTAGTTAGATTAAAAATAGGTTCATAGACTAAAACATGGTTTGACAAAAGAGAATACCATGCAATTTTTTAACAATATTGTAGCTGTAATATTTAAAATAAATTAAACATGAATTTTTGAAGGAAAGGTTACTAAACAAGCTGCTTAGTAAATCCGCTAGGAGCTCTTATGCATTTAACATTTAACATGACTTGAAATTGGGCTGCTCACAGTACTATGCTTACAACATTTAACATGGTAAAACATTTTACATTTAACACAATATCATGAATACCACTATAATAAATTACTTTAATTAAAACTTTGAAGAAAACAATAACATGATGTTTTGGAAGGAAAAATTACTAAACAAGTTGCTGAGAAAATCTGCTAGGAGCTCTTATGCATTTAACATTTAACATGACTTTAAATTATGGGTATTCATGATCTTTTGTTTAACATGTTAAAGCGTGTTAAATGGAGAAATAATTCTTTCCTTTACCATGTTAAAACGATATAACATATAATATTATTGAGAGTCTGTTACTAGGTCTGTTAAATGGAGAATGACGTCACGCAACAGACCAGCTGAGCTGTTCACCATTTCTTTAGTCGTGTTAGGTTACTTGCTCCTAGTTTGTGTTTTTATTGTTTTAATAACTAATAAATCAATGGATGACAATAATAATAATGAATCTAAACGTAGATGTAACCAATGACATGAAGTATTGGAAGGAAAGGTTGTGAAACAAGTTGCACAGAAAATCTCCTTGGAGCTCTTATGCATTCAACATGACTTTAAATAGGGCTGCTCACAATGCTATACTTATAACATTTAACATGGTAAACATTTTACATTTAACACAACATCATGAATACCCCTATAGGACTGCTCACAGTGTTATGCTTACAACATTTAACACGGTCAAACATTTTATAGGGGTATTCATGATCTTTGGTTTAACATGTTAAAGCGTGTTAAATGGAAAAACTCATGTTAAATCGAAAAAAATTGACTTCTTTTACCGTGGTAAAACGAAATAA
>NW_027108531.1:283676-284462 GCF_000696795.3 Halyomorpha halys
ACAACATCATGAATACCCCTTATATTTAACACTGCATCATGAATAGACCCTAAAGTCGACTTCACAACTGAAAAAAGCTTCATTCGCTATAACTCAGACTTAAACTAGGTCGGTTCAATTCTCGAAAACAAGAGAGGGTCCATAGAGTCTTGAATACCCTCTATAAAATGGAAAACGGAATAATAAGACAAGAGAGATGAAGGAAGGCAGTGATTCATCGGATAGAGGAAGGGAGTCATCCATTGAGAGTTGTGATGAATAGGACTCCTTTGGAAGCGGCTAAGAGATAGAAGCTGATTGGTCGGTAGGCGTGAACAATTAACTACGGCCAAGCTGATTGCTCCGGGCTAATCCAATCGGCTGCCTTCCCGCCTATTTATCAAAGGCCACACCCTCATATATCCTCCTCCTTCTTTATGATATTTTTACCTCCTCGCCGAGATTTATTCGACCCGAGGGAGGCGGGGGCCGTAGATCACCCGGGGTACGCTTCTCCTCTAAATAATTAAACGTCATTTAGCCCCGAGGATTGAAACTGAAATGGAAAACTTACTTTGATTAATGAGCTTCGTTTGTTTCCGACGGGATTAGAGGGAGAGGAAAGAGTTTGTTACAAATTGGAATGTGAGAGTTGCTAGTAAATCTCAACAGACTGCGCTGTACTTATTTATATTTATGTTACACAGTTCGATATACATTATTATGAAGGCAGTGAGAGATCTTTTTAGTTACACACTTCTACCATATCCAACAACTGCTGGTAGTTCGAACACTATCCTCATAGTA
>NW_027108531.1:284512-285625 GCF_000696795.3 Halyomorpha halys
TATACATTATTATGAAGGCAGTGAGAGATCTTTTTAGTTACACACTTCTACCATATCCAACAACTGCTGGTAGTTCGAACACTATCCTCATAGTACAAGAGCCCAAGAGGAGAAACAAGTCAATTATTTCACCCCAATTTATGATCACATTATTGAAAACTATGTATAATTACTAGTCAAAACTAACGAGGCTGCCATGTATAGGTAAGGGGAATAAACTATAGCGGCTATTTCAAAACCTTAAAAAAAAACATTAATTTTTTATTCGGAGCTCTATATCTTAAAAACTACCAACAATACTAGAAAATCTAAAATAACATTATTTAAAGAAGATTAAATTTTCTAAAATATGAGTCATTATAGAGCTATTTACGTCCAATAGTTCTCGAGATATAGCCTTTTAAAAAGCAACATTTCATAAAAATTAACTGAAATATCAGTAGTTAGTGAATCTATTTAGAGAAATCTATTTCTCAGGGATGGGCAAATAACCATGGGATGTGCAGATGTTTATTAGCTCTCAAATTAAAGCTAGTTTAACATACTATAAAGTAGTTTATGACCTTTACCTTCGTAGGAATAGTAGTTTTCATGATATTTACTAAAATAAAATGATTTATAGTTGTTCGGACAATAGGTTTGATTTATGAAAAACTTCATTTCAGAAATCATTTGTCTGCACTCAAATTAAAGCTAGTTAAATTTACTATAAAATGTACAGATATGCAGACATGAGGAAAGAACAAAGAAATATCATTAGTTAGTGAATTTATTTTGAGAAATCTATATCTCAGGAACTATGTGGCGTACAAATGTCTATTAGCACTCAAATGAAAGCTAGTTAAATTTACAATAAAGTAGTTTATGACCTTTACCTTTGTACGAGTTGTAGTTTTCATGATATTTGCTAAAAAAAAATTTATATATCGTTGTTTAGACAATAAGTTTGATTTATGAAAAGACGTTTGACAAAAAGTTTGATTTAAGAAATCATTTGTCTGCACTCAAATTAAAGCTAGTTAAATTTACTATAAAATAGTTTATAACGTTTATCTTTGTAGGAGCAGCAGTTTTTTGAATATTTGACAAAATAAACTCTTTTTTTTTTTTTTT
>NW_027108531.1:289160-290428 GCF_000696795.3 Halyomorpha halys
CATTAAAATGTACAGAACATACTGAAAGATCAGTAGTCAGTGAATTTATTTTGAAAAATCTATATCTCAAAAATCATTTGACTTACAGATGTCTATTAGCACTCAAATTAAAGCTAGTTTTATGAGCTATAAAGTAGTTTATAACGTTTATCGTCGTAGGAGTAGTAGTTTTCATAATATTTGCTAAAATACATTGATTTATAATTGTTCGGACAAATTTATATTCATATGCGAATATCGTAAAAACTACTACCCCAACGAAGATAAGTGTCATAAACTACTTTATAGTAAGTTAAATTTCCTTTATTTTGAGTGTCGGCAGACATATGTGCGTCTTATGGATATAGATATATATTTTTTCAAAAATCCAACATTTTATACGAACAACTAGAAATTAATAATTTGTGAGTTTATTTTGCCAAAATCATAAAAACTACTACTCCTACAAAGATAAACATTATTAATTATTTTTTAGTAAATTTAACTAGCTTTAATTTGAGTAAATTAATCAGACAAATGATTTCTGAAATAAAGTTTTTCAAAAATCAAACTTATTGTCTAAACAACGATAAAACAATTTTTTTTTAGCAAATATCATGAAAACTACAGCTCGTACAAAGGTAAAGATCATAAACTACTTTATTGTAAATTTAACTAGCTTTAATTTGAGTCCTAATAGACATCTCTACGTCACATAGTTCCTGAGATATAGATTTCTCAAAATAAATTAACTAACTACTGATATTTCACTACATTTTTATGAAATGTTTCTTTTTAAATAGCTATATCTCGAGAACTATTGGACGTAAATAGCTCTATTAGGGCTAATATTTCAGCAAATTTACCCTTCTTTAAATAATGTCCTCTTAGATTTTCTAGTGTTGTTGGTAGTTTTTAAGATATAGAGCTCTGAATGAAAAATTAATGTTTTTTTAGGGTTTTGAAACAGCCACCATTTTTTATTCCCCCTACCTATACTTGGAAACTCATCAATTTCGACTAGTAATTATACATAGTTTTCATTAAAGTAATCAAAACTTGGGGCGAGATAACTGCCTTTCTTTCTTCCCGGCACTTTTACTATATCGGCTTGAACAGGTTGGTGGTTCTGATTTGTTCATTCCTCATTTATTATTACCTCAACTTTCTTCTTCATTTTCCGTCTGTTAGTGTGTTTAAATTTTGTGTTCGCACATCTACTTTTCTGTTCTTTCGTTTTATATGCGTCTCCTTTACTTTTTTAATCGTATAGTTAACATAATTTTTTT
>NW_027108531.1:291071-292574 GCF_000696795.3 Halyomorpha halys
AGCCTAGGTTATTTAACTTAAGTTAACCCAACCGGCCCTTTTGATTTTCTCTTTAACTCAGTTTTCTCGGCTATCGTTGCCTAGTAATGTTTTACTCTAGATTTTAGGTTAAACTTTATTCATACATAAGGTGATTAGTCTCGAAAATAATAAGACTAAAATAGAAAAAAAAATAAAGATATATTTTAATTAAAGAAAGAAACCTGAAACATAAACTTGAAAACCCAATTAATTAGAATAGGTTACAATAAATTAGCAAACATCTCCTGAGAGAATTACTAAGTAACCAGAGAGCAAAAACAATATTAAAAATGAACTGTCCATCTTTATTAGGTGGCCTTATACACAGTATACTTATAACAAGTGAATCAAAATTTTGTTTATAATCCTATTAATAAAAATAGTTACAGCCTAATTATTTTTAAATTGTCACTTTTATAAACATTTCTGCATTATGGTAACAAACTAAAAAATAAATAAATAAATAAAACCCACTGAGAGGATTATCAAAGGATTGCTTTGCTTCCAATTCTCCCGACTAAAAAAAACCCGCTCTAGGAGTAAAGTTATAACTGTATGACTGATAGTACAAGTAATGTTATCAACTGTCACGTTAACTATCACATGTATACGCCTTAACAGTGAACTATCATACAGTTTTATGCTAGATAAGTAGCAGCAATTATCATAATGGAACTGTTTGATAGTTATAGTCCCGAAAACATTTACTGTCGTGACAATAGTACCAAGTTGAGTCTAGTGTAAATATATATTTTAATTTCATTTTTTAAAAGTTAGTTTCATTATAATTTTTGATATGAAAAAGGTTTTATTTTATTTTTGTTTACTTTTACTTACCTATATATGGTTTATATAGTAAGGAAAAGTATTGCGAACGTAAGCTGTAGTTATATAAACATTATTTAATTTATTTATGATCTTTACACTTTCTTGAGACTGGTTAATTTTGTTTAAATAAATAATTCAATTTTTATCCATTTTTGTCTTAACACATTTTATCTTTCTTATAAATCCGACGTTTCGGCCATCTTCAGGGACACCTTAATACAATTTTGGAACTAATATTATTTAAACACTCAACTTCATGCAGGCTATTCTGCCCAGGTCACAACAACAATTTCTAATTAGTCAACTTTTACATTAAAACCAAAATTAAAATTCATCACAGTCACTTGTTAACACTTTATCATAACATTCATGTAATGATATGATAAAGTGTTAATGTGAGGATGGCTGGATTGGCCGAAACGTCGAACTTATAAGAAAAATAAAATGTGTTGAGACAAAAATGGATAAAAATTGAATTATTTATTTAAACATTATTTAAAACTGGAGGATTAAAATAAATACCACCAAATCACATTTACCCTTCGTCGTAAACCTTCGTCTTGCCCTACAGTATCTTTTAATAATACCCCACTCATTCCTGTTGAACAGATCCGTTACTTAGGACTAAATCTGGACAAACGATTGACATGGAAT
>NW_027108531.1:293380-295821 GCF_000696795.3 Halyomorpha halys
TTCTAAAGGTACTTGTCCCAGACTGAATATAGAATGAGAAGACCGTGCAAGGAATCCCTTTGGTGTTGGGCATGCAGGGAGTGGACCCCATGGGAAAGGACACCAACCGTTACAGTATTGTGCTTTTTCTGGATTCAATTGAGCCCTGAAATGAATATTTAATACAAATAGATAGCTTTTTCATAAGTTAATCGGCGGAGTTCTCCCCCTCGCAGAAGAACCAGACACCCCCTGGGCAGGTCACGGAACGCCGCCTGCGGGCCCCGAACAATAGGAGAACTGGGGGGAGATCGCAAGAGGCGTGAATGGACCATATGACAGTGGAGTCAATAAAAAGACAAACCTATCCGTGTTAGCTTGAGTGTGTCCGATTGTATAATATGAACAAGTGATGCCTCTGACAAGTGATATTTGTATAGGGCTAATAGAGAAGGCACTGGGCCCATATGGCACCGTCACTGCCTTCTAAATTATTCACTGGATGACTGTCCTCCAACGAAGACATTCCGTATGTCATGGCGGCCGCTCTGGATAATGCAGGCTGTGGCAGAGGATACGGCCAGTATGTGTCCGTTCGACAGGCGTGTCGAGTGTGACCGTTATCGAGGATATATTGAAAATAATTCAACTGTCTCCAGGCCCTGTCCAGACCGCTACAATGGTTAGTCTGGTTTGGACAGTGCTTCGACACGCAAGTGACATTTTCGAATATGAAGTCTCAAAAATAACAATTAGTTGTACAATAGCGAGTACATTTTTTTTTTTACTAATTATAAGTATATTATATTTTTTATTGGTTCTTTTCTTTCGATAATGCCTGGCTTAAATTATACCAGCTATTGATTCCCTTCTATTTAAATAAGATTTTATTAATTGGTCCAAAGCCTCTCACTTACCTTGCAGAGTGCTCAGTTGACTTTTTTTTGTCTTATTATTTTGCAGCCTATTTTTAGTTTTTTGTATCTTTTTAAGCCCTGATAAAGCCCTACAAAATGGGGCGAAACGTCAGGAAATAAATAGTTAATTATTTTTTATATATGTATAAATAGTTGACCGTAAAAATTGATATATAGGAAGATGGTCAGGGTTGCGGTCACAAGTGAAACGAAAATAGTTTACAATTATTTTGAAACGTTGGAAAATAAAATAGTTGTAAACTATTTTCGTTTCACTTGTGACCGCAACCCTGACCATCTTCCTATATATTAATTATTTTTTGTTCATTTTTCACCGTACCACCGAGCTTTTCCTTTATATTAAAACATGTTATTGTATTTTTGGAGGATAAATATAATTATTAATAAACTTGATATGTTAAGACACAAAAGACGGATCAATGTGCTATTTGATTACTTAAATAAGACAGCAACCTCTGGAAGTGTGTGTGAGGAGTGGGTGTTGTGTATGTGCATAAGTATACATATAATAAAAATAAAATAATTACGATTTTTAAATAATGTTAATTTATAAGCAATAAATAAAAAAGAATAATAATTAAATTGAATATAAATAAATTAAGCTCTGTAATCAGGTGATAACAGAATCCTAACCTGTTCAAGATAGGCTTTATTGTCAAAATAAAATAAACTGTTTCCAATTTAAGTCCAACGTTTCGGCCATCCTCAAGGACGAATTTCCACTCACATCAATAATTTAAAAACTTTTTGAAGGCTTCCCAGGTCATCAATTTCAGTTAAAATTACCCTATTTTGTCACTCTTAACAGTAACATTAAAACTTCTTTTTGTCTTATTATATTACATTCTCAGCATATTTTTAGTTGTATCTTTTTTAGCCCTGATAAAGCCCTACAAAGGGGGGCGAAACGTCGGAAAATATATAGTTGTTAATTATTCAATTATCAGTTATCAATTATTATCATTTATGATTTAATTCAATATTTTGTTTGTATTCTATTCCTTTTCAATTTTATGTTTCTCTAAATGTTGTTGTTATCTCTTTTGTTCTATAGCCCTGATGAGGACCTGAAATTCAGGTCGAAATGTCGGCATAAAATAAATAAATATGGTTTTGTTTATTTATGTTGTTCTTTGCTGACCGCACCCAAGACAAACTTCTCCAATCATAATCTACGGTCAACTATCTACACCTCATTAATTATTTTTTGTTCATTTTTGACCGCACCACCGAGCATTTCCTTAAAATTAAAAAATATAATTGTATTTTTGCATGATAAATATAATTATTAATAAACTTGATTTATTAAGACACAAAAGACGGATCAATCTGCTATTTGATTACTAAAATAAGACAGCCACACTCGAAATAAAATACTAGACAATTATGTTGTCTCGCAACATAAACACTTTTAATTATAATCAATTTAACACTATTATACTTTGTTATGAAACAAATATTGATGTTATTACGAAGTAATATAGTGTTAAATTGATTATAAGTTTAAATATAATTAAATATAAG
>NW_027108531.1:296426-298377 GCF_000696795.3 Halyomorpha halys
TCTTTTCTTTCCATAATGCCTGGCTTAAATTATACCAGCTATTGATTCCCTTCTATTTAAATTAGATTTTATTAATTGTTCCAAAACCTGTTACTTACCTTGCAGACTGCAAATAAAAGTGCAGTAAAAAAAAAATACAAGTTTAAACAAGCTATTCAATATAGACAATGATTTCTTATTATCATTTATGTTAATTGATAAAAGTATAATAGAGGTATTCATGATGTTTATTAAATATAAAAAGTTTTAACATGCTAAATGTTATATAAGTATAAGATTGTGAGCAGCTTAATATAAAATCCATGTAATTTATTAAATACACAGGCGCTCCTAGCGGAATTTCTTGGAAACTTGGTTTTAAAACCTTGTAATAGTATTTACGAGATAATAAAATTTCCAACAGCTTCGACAGTTCATCTTTCCTCCACCTCAATTCTTCCTTCTTTCCTATCCTATTTTTTTCCCCATTGGTTTATTACAGTTCATGAACGTCCAAAACAAAAACAACAAAAACCAAATACGAACAACTAACCTATCTGAACGACTGCAGATGAAATAGTGACGAGTTCAGCTGGTCTGTTACGTGTCGTTTTAACATGCTAAAAGAAGGAAATATTTCTCCATTTTACAAACCTTTTTCCATTTAACACGCTTTAAACTAAAGACCATAAATAGTTTTATTAAATAAATAAATAACGTTATTATGCTAAGATAATAAAGATGAATGGTATCCATGGAAACCTACACAGAATATTTATGCAATAAACATGGATCCTATCTATAAATCTTTTCTTAAACATGTCCGATTTAAATGATTTCATACAGCAATTTCATGACATTGTAAACGAGAGACTATGATGTTCCAAGAGATGAATATTATTAGATTTATTCAAAAAACTAATTTTTTTTTTTAGCTATTGTAAATATTTCTTAATAAAAATCAGAACGCGAATTTATGGAAACCCAACCTTACACCACAATTGCCCAAGCGGATTTTCTGGGCAACTTTTTTTATGACCTTGTAATATTTACGAGATAATAAAATCTCCAACAGTTTCGACACATCATCTTTCCTCCACCTCAATTGTTCCTTCTTCCCTATCCTGTTTTTTTTTTTCATTACTTTATTATTATTTTTATCCGTCACTTTATTTTTAAAAAGTAATTTTTGTAGTTAATTAATTAAGTAATTTTCAATCTTATTGTTGTAATATTCTCAGTTTTCTTTTTTTTTTGTATCTTTTTAGCCCTGATGAAGCCCTGCAGAGTGGAGCGAAACGTCGGAAAATAAATAGTTGTAAACTATTTTTGTTTCTCTCCCTAACCATCTTCTTATATATCAATTTTTACGGTCAACTATATACACATATATTTTTAAAAAGAGTTTAATAACGTCCAAAGCTAACATGGACAACAAGCTTCTAACCTATTAAAACGACAACAGACAAAATGGTGTGGATGACGTCATTCTCCATTTAGCAGACCTATTAATAGACTCTCAACTATGTTTTAACATGGTAAAACAATTAAATATGTTAAACTAAAGCTCATGAAAACTCGTAATGAAAAGATGGATTTGTTTTTTCTCCCTCAAAGATAATTAAATAGAGTATGAAACGGTTGTGCCTAATTTGAGAGCCGAATTGCAAAGGCTAATTAAGGTCATTTGTGCAATTGGGAATCGAGTGGCTATTAGAGGACTATATTCCTGTCATATTGGGATAATCTGATTGGTCACTAAACTACCATCACAGCTTGCCCATCGTCCAATGGAATCGCTTGTTTACGTCAATCCCCTGTCCGTTTTATTTCCATAACTGGATAGGATCCAACTCTAATCTCACTGTTTCCAGCCTCGACCGATTTCAATCCTTCTGGTGTACCATTATTGGTAATTGGGAAAGATTGCTTTTAGTTGATGAGTGGGAACATAACCAATGTTCTGAGTTTA
>NW_027108531.1:299523-300370 GCF_000696795.3 Halyomorpha halys
TATTGCTGTAAAGTATATGGGGGCGTCTCTGGGTATCTCGAGGCGTTAATTAAAACGTTTGATAAATTGCTGTGTACAATTCATCTTCGAGATCCCAAGGGACGCCTCTGTTTCCTGTTTTTACGCAGAGTTGAAGTGGCTTTATCCTTCCTACGTAAGTATAAGTCGTAAGTATTTTCTGGCTTCCTTCATCTTCCAAGTCATCCAATCCTTCATACATCTCCGAGCTCCTTCAATTCAAATCTTCTATTCGTTCAGCAATACCCGTTCACGGTCTTCAGATTTATACACAAGGCCCACCGAACCGCTGCTTTCGATAGATCGTTCATTATCCCTGTGGAACTCCATCCCTTCCAACATCCGTCGCTCCAATACCCTTCCTACCTTTAAATCCCGCCTCTTCAATCATTTCTTATCCATTCAGACCCCATAAAATTGTAAATTAATGTAATTGTAAATATGCATGTAAACTATTATATCATTCTTAATTGTTTTTACATCGTTTTCTTTTCTCTTTTTTATTTTTTTTATTGTTGAACTGATAAAAGTGAGAAAGTAACCTATAATTATTTTTTTATAATGACTGTTTATATTTCTTTGTTTAAGTATTTCTGAGGCTCCTCAGTCCTTATCTATTGATTTCTCTGTATTATCCTAAAGGGATAAATAAAGTATTATTATTATATATTGAACGTAAATAGCTCTAATAGGGCTCCAATTTTCAGTGTTGCTCAATTTTACAAATATGTTTGATATTAGTATTTTTTTTCAAACATTGCTCTACGTGTTATTAGTGAATGTATTAATTAAAACGGGGGACGGCTGATCAACGGGGAACTGAAAAACA
>NW_027108531.1:305842-308154 GCF_000696795.3 Halyomorpha halys
TTTCATTAAATTATTAAAAAATTGGTGTGAAATAACTGACTTTTTTCTCCTCTTGGGCTCTTGTTCATTGAGGGATATGTTCTTTAATTTACCTGGGTCTTGGTTGTAGAAGAAGATGAAAATGAATTATTAGTGTCTTGAATTCGCTGTAGATGACGCTACGAGCCATAGGTAAGATAAATGATTAACATGGTTTCAGAGCTTTTGTTTTCTCCTAGTCTCAGTTAATAATTGACAGAGCTTAAAACAGTGGGAACCAACTGTTTGGAGAACAAGAGGACAAACTGTTTGGAACAAACTGGAACTGAGCTATATAGGTTAGTTAGGTTTGCTTAATGAATGCACTTTGATTTGCTAAGCTCTTCTCAAAGCCTCATTATGAATAGGCAAAAGGCTTTAGGAGAGTTTCACTTTAAAGTTACTAACTCAGTTTGAATTTACTCTTTACTTACAGATATTGTATAATTCTATTATAGGGCTATTCATGATGTTGTGTTAAAATGTTATACGATGTTAAATGTTATTAGTATAGGATTGTGAGCAGCCCTATTTAAGGTTATGTTAAATGTTAAGTGCATGAGAGCTCCTAGCGGATTTTCTGAGCAACTTGTTTTAAAACCTTTCCTTCCAAAACCTCTTGTTATTGTTTAATTCTAAGTTTTCAATACAGAAATTTATTACAACATGCCTAAAATCAGTAACCTAACACGACAACAAACAAAACGATGAGCTCAGCTGATCTGTTGCGTGACGTCGTTCTCCATTTAGCAGGCAACAGACTTTCGACCATGTTAAATGTTATATCTTTTAACATGCTAAAAGAAGGAAATATTTTTCCATTTAATAGGGGTATTCATGATGTTGTGTTAAATGTTATATGTTTTACCATGTTAAATGTTATAATTATAGGATTGTGAGCAGCCCTATTTGAAGTCATGTTAAACGTTAAATGCATAAGAGCCCCTAGCGGATTTTCTCAGCAACTTGTTTTATAAGCCTTTATGTTTATAACCTTTCCTTCCAGAGCCTCATGTTATTGTTTACTTCAGTTTTGATTTAAGTTTCAGTTTTGTTTTATGCAATTTATTACAACATGCCTAGTGAGTGAAAAGTGGAATTTGTGTGAAAGTTTAGCTTATGAGTGTCTTATTGATCTTCAAACTTGTGAGGAAGAGAATGAAGATGAGCTAATTCACAACTGTATTGAAAGTTTTTGAGTTTAGATTGTTACTAATTTTTAATATTTTATTGTGCATGTTTGAATAAAATTATTATGTAATGATATCTAATAAAAGTTGTTATTATGTCTATAATCAACTTTTTTAGTATTAATTGTATTAATGAACCCATTATCCTCCTATCTTCAAACCTTATATATTGTTTAAGAATAAAATCACTTATTTTCAGTAATTTCTTTGAAAAATTTTCTAACAAGCATATATAGCATGTTACATGTCAGGTAAAAGTTAATTTAAATAGCTACAAGATGTCACTCCTCCCATGTTTCTACCTTAATCATGCGTGGAGGTATTTGTATTTAAAAAACTAGCCATTAACAATTTAAAAAACTATAGAGCTATAATTTCAAAACTGGTGAACATAATTTAATAAAACCTGGATGTTCCTCTTAGGCGCCAGAAAGCTTTATGTGACAAATTTATGTGCTACTTTGGTGTCAAATTTTATTACATTTTGACATGAAATCAATCATGAACATAAATAATAAGCATACATCTATTTGAGCGAGAGGGGCTGCTGAGGTCTTAAATGATTTCCACTTTTTATAAAGTATAATTGCTCTATTTAATTAATGATACATAAATAATAATATATACATAAGTAAGAATACATATATAATTATAAATATTTTTAAGTTCAATTATTTTGTCAATCGGACTTCTTCAAATCGCCCCCTATCCAACACAATGCGGTCTGCTAATACCTCTTCTGTTTTTTTCTCCGTTGTATTATTAAAGTTATCCATTGTGATTTAATAACAGGGGTATGAAATAATAACTAGCTCAAACACGAAAGAACTAACCTGACACAACAAACAAAAATGGTGGCGAGCTCAACTGGTCTATTGTGTGACGTCATTCTCCATTTAACAGACCAAGTAACAGACTCTCAGCCATGTTACATGTTATTTCGTTTTACCACGGTAAAAGAAGGCAATTTTTTTCCATTTAACAGGAGTTTTTCCATTTAACATGCTTGAACATGTTAAACTAAAGATCATGAATACCCCCTATGTATAGTGTGTATGTCAAAGGCTTAATTTTAGTATTGTTTGAGGTACCTAAGTTATAAAA
>NW_027108531.1:309831-311624 GCF_000696795.3 Halyomorpha halys
CAGTCATCAATATTTCCTTTTAATTCCGTACCCTTGGTATAATTAGTGCAATCCCAAGAGTACATAGACCTTCGTGACAAAGAGGTACCGCACGACCCCAAGGCAGAGAGGTAGGGGCACCTGGATTACATAAAGATCCATCAAAACTGATGTGAGGCATGATGAGGTCATGAGTCTACGTCACATTAGCCGCACGAAGGGGAGTCATCAGTCAGTCCATACTGTCAGGGAGAGGATAAGGGGTACGATATAACAATGGCTATATAAAATCTTACTTCATTCTCTTCTCTCTTATAGCAGGGGAATTATATATCTCTATCTATTTAAAACTGTATTTATTTTTTAAACAAGCTCTACACAACAAAAAGGTTCTAAATTAAATACGGATTAATAATTGATTTTCATCATCTTCTTCAATATCCTCCAAAGAACAAGATCCAAAGAGGAGAACAAAGACAGTTATTTCACCCCAATTTTCGGTTACTTAAATGAAAACTATGAATAATTACTAGTCAAAATTGATGAGTCTGCCACCAAGTATAGGTAGGGGGACTAAAAAATGGCGGCTGTTTTAAAATATTAAAAATCATTAATTTTTTATTTGGAGCTCTATATCTTAAAAAATACCATCAACAATACTAAAAGAACATTATTTAAAGAAGAGTAAATTTGCCTAGCCCTAATAGAGGTATTTACGTCCAATAGTTCTAGAGATATAGCCTTTTAAAAAGCAATATTTCTTAAAAAGAAGATTATTAGTTAATTAATTTATTTTGAGAAGTCTATATCTCGGGAACTCTGTGACGTAGTGATGTCTATTAGCACTCAAATTAAATTAAGTTTAATGGACTAGAAAGTAGTTTATAACGTTTAAGGAGTAGCAGTTTTTATGATATTTGACAAAATAAATTTGTTAAAAATGTTTTAAAACAATTTAATTTTTCATTCGAAGTTCCATGAACCCCCAAAAAATGAAGGACCCCCCCAAAAAAAACAGCATTGGTACATGTTCAAAGTAAGTATGATTTTGAAAATGTCATAATTTTAATGATAAGGTGATAACAGAATCCTAACCTGTTGAGGTAGGTTCTGTTATAAATGATGTTTGTAAGTGAAAAAGAGAAGATTATTGGTGTAAAAAAGCTTTTTAAATTTAAGATATAAAAAAGTTATGTAAGTAAGTAATCAATTTAAAAACAATTTTTCAAGTTGTTATGATATTATTTTAATATTTAATTTATTTTAAAGATATGACATGGGCAATTAACCTGCTGATAAGATTTTAAAAAACAAGACATCAATATTTAAGGTATAGCCAAAGATATCAGTATGTAGTTAAGTAATTAATAATGTAATTAATATAAAAACAAAAATTTTTATAGGTTGTCTCCTTGGAAATGTTCTGAGGGCTGAAACGTTGGAGAACTTTTGAAAAAAAAAAATCAGTAGTTAGTGGATTTATTTTAGGAAAATTATATCTCAGAAACAATGAGAGGTACAGATCTCTATTATTACTCAACTAGTTTAATGTACTATAAAGTGGTTTATGACCTTTACCTTCGTAACAGCAGTAATTTTCATGATATTTCTTAAAATAAATCAATTTAATTTAGCAAATATCAAGAAAACAACTACTTCTACAAAAATAAATATCATAAACTATTTTATAGTCCATTAAACTAGCTTTAATTTGAGTGCTAACAGACATCTGTACGTCAAATGGTTTTTGAGATATTGATTTTTCAAAATAAATTCACTAACTACTGATCTTTCAGTAGATTTTAAGAAATTTT
>NW_027108531.1:313401-314016 GCF_000696795.3 Halyomorpha halys
TTAATGATTAAATATTTGAGAAAAACTGTGACATTAGGAAAACCGTCTACAGTTTAACAATTGATGCTTTATAGAACCATCGCCAATGTGGCTAATACATCGACTTTCGCTGAGTTATGAATTTTACAAAAATCGATTAACAAAATATCGATATTTCCTGGTCTCAAAGACAGTTGGAGATCTCTAATGATGGCAGAGCGGAGAGTGGGTCTTATTAATGAAGGGAAGAAAAGCAACGAGCTAAAAGAAAATTAGAAAGTTGTTGGCAACTTCATTTCTGAACTCACCTTTCCCAACTGTTTTTCAACTGAGAAAAATTTCATTTACTGCCAATCTCTCAATCAATGATTCATTCATGAATAAGGGTCGTATCCATGGCAACTTTAGCTATTTGGGCTATTTGCCCAACTCTGGCGAGCATTGAGTTGAAGACTTGCTATAGAATGATACCTCAGTCATCAATATTTCCTTTTAATTCCGTACCCTTGGTATAATTAGTGCAATCCCAAGAGTACATAGCCCTTCGTGACAAAGAGGTACCGCACGACCCCAAGGCAGAGAGGTAGGGGCACCTGGATTACATAAAGATCCATCAAAACTGATGTGAGGCATGAT
>NW_027108531.1:315293-316870 GCF_000696795.3 Halyomorpha halys
AATGAGAAAAAAGAAATAAATAAAGTTAATTTGAGAAAAAAAAAGAAATAAAGTTAATTTGAGAAAAAAAAAGAAATACAGTTAATTTGAGAAAAAAAGAAATAAAGTTAATTTGAGAAAAAAGAAATAAAATTAGTTTGAGAAAAAAAAGAAATAAAGTTAATTTGAGAAAAAAAAAAAAGTTAATTTGAGGAAAAAAAGAAATAAAGTTAATTTGAGAAAAAAAAGAAATAAAGTTAATTTGAGAAAAAAAGAAATAAAGTTAATTTAAAAAATGAAGAAGAGTAAAAATAAATAAATAGTAGTAATGTCCATAATAGACTGTCCTGCAACAGCCCTGGGCTTCAGTCTTCGGGTTGAGGTTGTAATACAAGAGGCGGGAAGAAAAAAAAGGCAGTTATCTCACCCCAATTTTTTATTACTTTAATGAAAACTATGTATAATTAATAGTCAAAATCGATGAGTCTGCCAAGTATAGGTTGGGGCAATAAAAATGGCGGATGTTTCAAAACTTTAAAAAAATATTAATTTTTCGTTCGGAGCTCTATATCTTAAAAACTAACCAACAACACTAGAAAATCTAAGAAAACATTATTTAAAGAAGAGTAAATTTGCTGAAATATTAGCCCTAAAAGAGCTATTTACGTCCAATAGCTCTCCAGATATAGCTTTTTAAAAAGCAAAATTTCTTAAAATCTACTGAATGATTAGTAATTAGCTAATTTATTTTGAGAAATCTATATCTCAGGAACTATGTGATGTACAGATGTCTATTAGCACTCAAATTAAAGTTAGTTTAATGGACTATAAAGAAGAGGAAGGGAATATGTTTAATGAGAGAGTACTTGCAGGGGTAACCAGTTGTATACATTATTAAAAAAATTCATGATGCACACACAGTTAATTACTAATCAATGCCGTTCATCTATCTGCAAAATAGAAAAAAATATTAATACCGCCTCTGAAATACTGATAAAATAAAAATACTGAACACAAATTGAGTAGCGGAAAAAACAAAACATTTTATTGAATTGCTAATACATAGCATACAATTCCAGTCGACGAAAAGAATGTCCTCAATTTTTTTTAATTATAATTTTTCACAAAAATCCACCCGTTGCAGAATCAAAAACAATTTTTACAAGGTAGGGTACATTTTAATCAGATACAAAAATGTGTATCAGAAATGTATCATGGCGTTTCCACATCGTCGGGGGCGGAAGTTTAGACCGTTTGCCTTGTTCTGGATATCCACGCGGCCGTGGAAATCGGATGTTGCAGCAGGCGTTGGATAATACAATACTCATCAATAATGGAAGGCTATATAATGCCAATCATTTGTATTGTAAAAAGTGTTAACGAATTCCAACCGGGTCCGAACAAAAAACATCTCTGTCAAAGTGGATGAGGAAGCTCTCGACGTTGTAAAGATAAATTAAATTACAGTATTTATATTAAACTTTTTTTTTTCCCGGGAGATTGGAATAACAGGTATTATTCTAACTTGAATATTGATTAATTATTTTAAGGTTCCTCACATTGTAAATTAGTTATAAAGATACAGACTAAAATCTGTT
>NW_027108531.1:318270-319379 GCF_000696795.3 Halyomorpha halys
ATGTATATTTTCTGTTTGTCACTTTAAAGAGTTGTTTGAAAATTACAGCATAGTTCTGGAAAAATCCCAAAATTACTATTCAATATTTTAAAAAATGAGCTCATAACAAAGGCAAACATAGTTAACAAAGACTGTTTTATCTTTGTTGATATGATAATGTTGATGTTGCTATGGTGATGTTGATATGATGATGTTGATAAAATCAGCCCATATGCCTTCTGTATACGGCCCTGAAATTAAATCCCATAGCTGTGCCTGTCTCACTACCATTAATAATATAAAAATATGTTGCTGTAAAACAATAAATGTTATAGAAAAATATAAATATCTAAGTGTTACTGTGGATAATGATTTCTCTTGGTAACCACACATAGTAAATGTTTTAAAGATATTAAGAGTATTCTCATATAAAATTTATTACCTCCAATTTGTACTTAACAGAGAAGCTTTAATAATTGTGTACAAAATATTATTTGAATCGATATATCGATATGAGATCGAATGTTATGGTACCAGTGCTGACAAACATTTATCAAAATTTGCAAATCTACAAAATCAAACATTAAGAACAATAACGCACCGTAATAATACAACAGAAAATCTTAAAATCGTTCCTACTTTATCACCTTAACTATTTTATTTTTACAGAATTATCTTTAAATTTATAGATAACAAATTATTTAGAAAAAAGATAATATATCTCAAAAATGTTAGAAACAAAATTAAATTTATCGAACCAACCTATAACAATAAATTTGGTAAATATACATTAAACTATATGGTAACAACTAAATGGTAACAACTAAAAAAGAAATGTTTAATTAGGTACTTTCATACTTCTATGATTCCCAATAACTGATTTTGATTCACCAAATGACTATATCTCCCTGTATTTTTTCTTAACTCCACATAATTTATTTATTATATTACAATCTATATTAGCAATGTATCTGTGTGCTTAGTAATAGATATTATTGGATCCTTGTTTTTATAATATTCTGTATCATCTTTTATTGTCATTATTATATTAATTCACTAATTGTAAATTTGCAGCTTTATTATTCACTTCATAATCCTTTCAGTTATTTTTATTATTATCATTTTAAATT
>NW_027108531.1:319429-320240 GCF_000696795.3 Halyomorpha halys
AAAATCCCAAAATTACTATTCAATATTTTAAAAAATGAGCTCATAACAAAGGCAAACATAGTTAACAAAGACTGTTTTATCTTTGTTGATATGATGATGTTGATAAAATCAGCCAATATGGCTTCTGTAGACGGCCCTGACATTAAATCCCATAGCTGTGCCTGTCTCACTAACATTAATAATATAAAAATATGTTGCTGTGAAACAATAAATGTTATAGAAAAATATAAATATCTAAGTGTTACTGTGGATAATGTTTTTTCTTGAGAACCACACATAGTAAATGTTTTTAAGAGATTAAGTGTATTCTCATATAAAATTTATGACCTACACTTTGAACTTAACAGAGAAGCTTTAATAATGGTGTACAAAATATTATTTGAATCGATATATCGATATGAGATCGAATGTTATGGTACCAGTGCTGACAAACATTTATCAAAACTTGCAAATCTACAAAATAAAACATTAAGAACAATAACGCACCGTAATAATAAAACAGAAAATCTTAAAATCGTTCCTACTTTACCACCTTAACTATTTTATTTTTACAGAATTATCTTAAAATTTATAGATAACAAATTATTTAGAAAAGAGATAATATATCTGAAAATGTTAGAAACAAAATTAAATTTATCGAACCAACCTATAACAATAAATTTGGTAAATGTACATTAAACTATATGGTAACAACTAAATGGTAAAAACCAAAAAAGAAATTTATTTATAATCTTTAAATTTCTTTCTTGAGACTGGCAATTGTTTACTAAATAATTCAAAAACACTATCCAAAATTATAGTCTCAAAACAT
>NW_027108531.1:322671-323717 GCF_000696795.3 Halyomorpha halys
AAAGATAAATAATAAAATCGCAAAGTATAGCAAATTGATAATAGCTGAGAAGGATTGGAAGGAGATTGCCTTCCTTCTATTTTTGGCAATCTATCAAGGGAGACAGGGAGAGATAGTTGCAATATAGATGGGATACCGCAGAAGAAGCGTACAATCTGTTAACAGGACTCGGACCCCCAGTGCCCCCCTCCCCGGGGGGCCGCCTGCATTATTGAGTAGCTTGGTCAACGTAGCTCCTCTGTCAGCCTCTCCAATCTCTGCTCTCTTCCTCGACAGCTTTATCAATTTTAACTCCGACTCCACTTTTTTTTTCTTTTTTTTTGTTTTGTTTGTATTCAAACTCTACCCGTTCCCTCTCTCCCTACCAATCGGCTGCCTGGAATTACTCCCTCCTCCCTCCCTCCTCCCTTCCCCCCCTCCCGCCTCCAGGTTGATATTAGCAATTTAGAGAGGGGTTTCCTAATAGAGACCATATTCTTTATCGTGAATCATTGAGCAGCGCTGCCAACCCGGATATCGGAGCGACCAACTCTTAACTAAAGTTGCGCTAAGTGACTCCTGAATATTTGCAGAGGACGATCTCTTCCTTATGCCTCATTAATCTACAACGATATTGTAGGGGGGGCGCTCAACCTAAAACCTTTCCTGGAATTATTTCGGTTAATTCCAACTCACTAACTAGTTGCTAATTGTAAACCGAGAACTACGAGAACTTATTACCACTTTATATCGTTTGTACCAACGAACAGTGGATGCTGAATCCGAAATCTAATATATAATATTTGCTAAATGCTCAAGATTTCGATTTTTTTTCGGTAAAAAATATATTATCAAAATTAAGTATTAGATTTATTTGTTATTAATATACTTGTTTGAGAGTGGTTTAGTTTCTTTAAAACAATTTTGATCCTTTTTCTCTCAACTTTATTCTTTTTAAACTTCCAACGTTTCGACCACTTAGGTCATTTTCAAGGATTCCTTATTTTGTTTTCATTTTTTCCTTTAAAATTCTTTAAATGCCGGTTAATTGCTTTTGTCCCATAAAT
>NW_027108531.1:326127-326556 GCF_000696795.3 Halyomorpha halys
AGAATAAAGTTGAGAGAAAAAGGATCAAAATTGTTTTAAAAAAATTAAGTATTTTTTGCGTGTTGCTCAGAAAGTATACGAGACTTATTTCATGGTCATATGTCAACCGATTTGCATCTTAACACTGATTCCATTAAACGATATTATATTGACAAAACCCCAATCCATTGCCTCCGTGGATAAATAAAATATCTACTTTTGATTTCACCTTAGAATATATTGATAAATCATCTAATGTTCTTGAAGTACTCAAGCAATGCTTTTTAAGTCTGGTCTCTAGCTACACGTATCCTGGAGCCGTACTAGAGGTAATCATGATCTTAACATATTAAATGGTAAAACTTATGTTAAATGGAGAAATATTTTCATCTTTTGCCATGTTAAAACGATATAACATATAACATGGCTGAGAGTCTGTTACTAGGTCTG
>NW_027108531.1:326606-327074 GCF_000696795.3 Halyomorpha halys
GGTAAAACTTATGTTAAATGGAGAAATATTTTCATCTTTTGCCATGTTAAAACGATATAACATATAACATGGCTGAGAGTCTGTTACTAGGTCTGCTAAATGTAGAATGACGTCACACAATAGACCAGCTGAGCTTGTCACCGTTTTATTTGTAATTGGGTTAGGTTACGTGCTCATAGTTTGTGTTTTGATTGTGTTAGTATTGTTTTGGATGTTTTTATAACTAATAAAGCAATGGCTGACAATAATAATAATGTAATGACAGTTGTCAATTAGCTCATCTTGATTCTCTTCCTCATAAGTTAAAAGATCAACAAGACACTCAGTGACCAAACTTTTACACATCTTCCACTTTTCACTCCCTTTAGATTTTTTGTAATAAATTACTTTAATCAAAACTTATAATTAAACAATAACATGAAGTTTTGGAAGAAAAGGTTAT
This sequence comes from Halyomorpha halys, assembly GCF_000696795.3. Taxonomy (NCBI): domain Eukaryota; kingdom Metazoa; phylum Arthropoda; class Insecta; order Hemiptera; family Pentatomidae; genus Halyomorpha; species Halyomorpha halys. The sequence goes on from NW_027108531.1 coordinate 327,049, forward strand.
AATACAAGTTGCTCAGAAAATCCGCT
>NW_027108531.1:329079-330664 GCF_000696795.3 Halyomorpha halys
TCGGCATAAAATAAATAAATATGGTTTTGTTTATTTATGTTGTTCTTTGCTGACCGCACCCCCCGACAAACTTCTTCAATCAATTAAAGATACAAATCGATTGGCATATACTAACCATGAAGTAGGTCTCATATACTTTCTGAGCAACGCGCCAAAAATGCTTATTTTTGATAATATATTTTTTTACCCCCCCAAAAAAATCGAAATCTTGAGCATTTAGCAAATATTATATATTAAATTTCGGATTCAGCATCTCACAAACAATTAAGTTTCAGAATTTTGGCCCCACTGAATACCAACTAACAGACTCTTATTAAATTATGTTTTATTAAATTACGTTCACCAGTTTTGAAATTATAGCTCTATAGTTATCTAAATTGTTAATAGTTAGTTTTTTTAAATACAAATAGCTCCACTCATGATTAAGGTGGACACATGGGAGGAGTGACATTTTGTCGCTATTTAAATTAACTTTTACCTGACATATAACATGCTATATATGCTTGTTAGAAACTTTTTCAAAGAAATTACTGAAAATAAGCGATTTTATTCTTAAACAATACATAAGGTTTGAAGATAGGAGGATAATGGGTTCATTATTACAATAAATACTAAAAAAGTGGGTTTCTTGTATAATAGTTTCAAATTGAAAGTAGTTCACTCTCAAAAGAGATTTAAACCTATCTTCATCCAAGTTTGGTAATACTGAAAATCTCCAGTGCGTAGATTTTAATACTGAACCCCTGAGAAAAGGAACTGCATATTTGAATGATAGAACATGGAAAATACTTTCAATACAGTTGTCAATTAGCTCATCTTCATTCTCTTCCTCACAAGCTTGAAGATCAATAAGACACTCATAAGATAAACTTTCGCACAAATTCCACTTTTCACTCACTCTAGGTATGTTGTAATAAAGTGCTTAAATCAAAACTGAAACTTAAATCAAATTCGAAGTAAACAATAACATGAGGCTCTGGAAGAAAAGGTTATAAACATAAAGGCTTATAAAACAAGTTGCTGAGAAAATCCACTAGGGGCTCTTATGCATTTAACAACATGACTCAAAATAGAACTGCTCACAATCCTATAGCTATAACATTTAACACAACATCATAAATACCCATAAAATATGTTATATCGTGGTAAAATAAGGAAATATTTATCCATTTAATACGTTTTAACATGTTAAATTAAATATAATGAATACCCCTTCTATTGGTTGTATAAATGAAAAATAACCGAGGCGTGAGAGCAAGGAGGGCAATAAAGATATCAACAACAAACAATCTAATTGAGAGGGCACAGGGACAGACAGTGCCATGTGCGATCGAGGGGGCAGTGAGCAGTTGTAGATAATGGTGGCAGTGGGCCGCTCCCTGGGGCATCTTGGGAACTGCCACTGCCACACGGATATCAGATTCCACGTCACTGTCCTCATCTGTGACAACAATATTTGTCCAAGGATAGTGTCCGCTTCTGATTAGTAAGTGATTGTGATTGTGATCTGGGCGAGGGTGTGTTAATGGCCGCAACAGGCTGAAGGGTGGATAACATCTTGTCATCATCCATTCGTATAATAAGG
>NW_027108531.1:331919-333542 GCF_000696795.3 Halyomorpha halys
TTTGTTTTTATAGCCCTGATGAAGAACTGAAAATCAGGTCGAAACGTCGGCATAAATAAATATTTTTTGTTTATTTATGTTGTTTCTTTGCTGACTGCACCCTCCGACCATCTTCTCGATCAGTGATCTACGGTCAACTATATATACCTCTTTAAGTTTTTTATTTATTTATTCTTTTATTGACATTTACAACTGTATAAAAAATACATCAAGTAAATTTGAAGTAAGATTATAATGATATGATACAGCATGTAGAGAAACTACCCAACAGTAGAACTCTAAAAACATTTTACAATACAAGGTCACGAGGCCATCTTCTTTTCAGGCGCCTCGGAGGATTGCCAGGAATGGAAGAGGATGCAAGGTTAGAAACTAGGGGGTTTGGGTAGTTAGGGAGTTTGGGGGGCTAGATCGGTTACATATGGAACATTCAGGTCTTTATGGATGGTTTTATTTGTAACACAATTAGGAGCATTTAGATTTAATGCCGTTATAAGGGTAAAATATTGGTTTCAAATAAAAAAAAACTATTTAAACGTTTTAGTTTATTTTATATCTCTGATTCTAATTCGTTTAATTAAAACCGGGATGTATGGCGTATAACAACGAAAATGTAGGGTAAAAAAAAAATTGGTGTCCCCTAAAAGTGGGTGCATACACCTCTGGCTGTAGTAAAGAAAATTATGTTTTTGATTTCTTAATATCGAAAGAAAATAACTATGGACTCCAATTTGAGGGAATGGAAAAGTTGGAGAACACGATACAGAATAAAAAGCCCATTGAACAGTTGTGGAAAAGAAGCGATAAAGAAGAATCGTGAAGAAAATTGCTGTTGGAACGACTCCAGGTTGTGTTGGAAATGTGAGTTAATACTTTCCTGCCCTGCAACAGCCGGTCGATAAGTTCCAGCTTAAGTTCTTTAAGTCCTCAACTGAATTTCAACCGATCGGTTTTTTTCATCTCTGTCTCTAATCCAAACTCGGCCGGAGGGATGTTGTACTAATCCCTTCTCTTCTTTATTTCATTTACATTTGCAACCTTTAGTTAGGCTAGTAAAAGTTTTAAATTTAAGAAAGAAGCTTAAGTTCTTTAAGTCCTCAACTGAATTTCAACCGATCGGTTTTTTTTCATCTCTGTCTCTAATCCAAACTCGGCCGGAGGGGTGTTCAACCTATTTTTACCTGTAGACTACATTTAGAGTAGATTGTACCATTACAGTTTGAACTACGATAAGTCAAATCTCGGGTAAAATCAATAGTTATCTGTGGCAGCAAAAAAGTTAATCTTCAAATCTGGTGGTAAACTTTACCAGCCAATGATATTCGGTTAAACTGAGATTTAGAGCAAATCTACGTTTAATTAGGTAACTATATATGGAACCTTCTATAGTTCTTGTTGTACCTGATATCTAGCGAAGGTGTATTATATTATCCTGTTTCAATCCAAATTTAATAAAATGGATATGATCGGGATTGACGAACAGACTGACGGAGAAGACTTCAAAGATTTAGTTTTAATCAAAAAATTAATTAGCAATAATGAAAAAAATTCTCTCCTCGGTCAAATTATTTTTCACAGTGGTCAGATAATGAAGTGGCTGTAATCATTTATTATTTTATTATT
>NW_027108531.1:337077-341994 GCF_000696795.3 Halyomorpha halys
TGTAAATTTATACTTTAGAGTTATAATCAAGAGCGTACCCAGAATCAAAACTAGGAAGGGCAAACTATAGTCAATCGGGTTATGACATGTTAGGACGGAAAAGACGAATAAAACCCAAATTTTAATAAAAGTATAGCAGTGCTTTATTATTTATTACAATTATGTGCTAGAAAAAAAAATTATAAAATCTAATTTTTGTTAAATTAATAATTTTTTTGCACTTCTAGGGAACGCAATTCAATTATGTTTGACGTCAAATGCGATGGTCTAATAACTGTTTTCATGTCCACCTAATTATTAAATAATTAATTTTTAAAATTTAATTTAGCCTGTATTTAAGCCTTTCAGATAACTCGAAGCCTAACTCTAAAAATCATTGTTAGTATTTTTAATACAATGTAAATTTTAGATAATTATCATATTTTTATATTTATACTTAACTTTTGCTAAAGAAAATTGTCAAAATTTTGAAACTCGAAATTTTATAACAAGTACTTTTCTGAAAACTGTAAGAAATTGACTGAAATTTACTGAAAAAGTGAAAATAATTTAGAAATAGCTATTCTGAAACGAGTGAGAATCAATTTCAGATAAAAAATCACCCAACAAAATTTTTGTAATATGTTTTTAAAGAAATCATGTTTCTACAATGATAACAATTAAACCATATTAAAGCACTTCTATTTCATGCAATGAATGGTCCCTCAAACATGTTATAATAATGAGATATTTTTATATTTATTTATAATTTTTTTTATATAAATTTATAATTATAATAAAAAATTAATATATTTTATATTTAGTTTTGTTATTATTAGCAGTTTTTTTAATAACGATTTGTCTTTTTTGGATGAAATTTGAAATGAATTGAAAATTAGATTTCATTATTCATTCTAATAAATTATGATTCATTGATTAAAAATTACTATAGATATAAGGTAACTATAATAAAATGAATATTATTTATCTTTTACGTAAGTAATGGAAAGAAAAAGCATAAAAGCTTGATAAAAACAGAAAAACGTAATTATCAAGTTCAACAAACATTTGATTTTAATTTTCGAGAACACCAGCGCGATCTACCGACAGTTATATCAGGTTCAGGTAACCATGGTAACTTGGCTAACAAAACTGTTATAGGTCGCTATGGTAACGAAAAAAAGCAAAAGATATCTATGTACTTAGCTGATTGTTTAAATATATTTCACAAAGTTTATTTATTACATTTACTTTTTTAGTTATGTACACAAATATTTAATTTTGTACATTTATTTATTTTTTCCTAGTTTATAGTTGAGAATCATTTCTTTTAATAGTACAAATAGTTTATAGGATGTTATGAGAATATTTGATTTTTTTTCTTATATTTTTTTTAGTTATTTTTAATATAACTGTAATAACATGTTTCAATATTAACTCCAGTTTGGATTAGTATAGTATGTAGTTTCTTATGGAGTAAATACAATTTCTAAATAAACTCTTCTTCCATAGGGGTACAATGCTAGAAAATAAAATAAATAATAAGGTAAATGAAAATAAATATAATAAAATAAAACATAACATTACTTAGATTAATTTTTATTAATATATTCTTGTTTGAGAGTGGTTTATTTTATTTAAAACAATATTTGATCCTTTTTTCTCATCTTTATTCTCTTTAAAAACCTTCCAACGTTTCGACCCTCAGGTCATTTTCAAGGATACCTTTACTTTGTTGTCATTTTCTCTTTTAAAATTCTTAAAAATGCTGCTAATTATCTTTGTCCCATCTATAACTTCTTCTATATAACTCTTTCTTAAATTTAAAACTTGTACTAACCACTTCTCTTCTTTCTTTCATTTACATTTGCAAACTTTCGTTATTTACTTTAGTTAGGTTAGTACAAGTTTTAAATTTAAGAAAGAGTTATATAGAAGAAGTTATAGATGGGACAAAGGCAATTAGCCGGCATTTTTAAGAATTTTAAAAGAGAAAATGACATCAAAGTAAAGGTATCTTTGAAAATGACCTGAGGGTCGAAACGTTGGAAGGTTTTGAAAAGAATAAAGTTGAGAAAAAAGGATCAAATGTGTTTTTAAATAAACTAAACCACTCTCAAACAATAATATATTAATAAAAATTAATCTAAGTAATGTTATGTTTTATTCTATTATATTTATTTTCATTTATCGTATTATTTTTTATTTATTTTATAGTATTCCTATGGAAGAAGAGTTTATTTAGAAATTGTATATACATCATAAGAAACCGGATAATATACTAATGTAAACTGGTGTGGAACTAAAAATGTAAATGTAATAAATAAACTTTGTGGAATATATTTAAACAATCAGATACGTACATAGATATTTTTTGCTTTTTTTTCGTTACGTTAGCGACCTGTAACAGTTTTGTTAGCCAAGTTACCATGGTTATCTGAACCTGATATAACTGTCGGTAGATAAAATAAAATAACATTACATTTTATTCTGCTCCCTGCTTGAGGTTAAGGTCGTAATTTAAAAAGTACAATTAAGCTGGAACCTGCTATCGATTGGAACGGGCCAAGTGCTTAATATAGCAGGGCTGTTGAGAACTTTGTTATTTGTAAGTTACCGTATTAGAAGTTAATCTGGAGGATGGCTAAGATGGGAGTGAACACCGACCCATTAGTGTCACTATCGTTAAGATGTTCCCACTGGAATCTTCCAGGAATTGTATCTCCTGTTCTTCCTAACTCTCCTTAGGGATCTTGCTATCATCAGTGGCAAGTTATCCTTTCACTCATCATATATATGAAATTATATAATATAATATGAAGATAACAGTTATTCAAATCATGTTTTTAAACCTTTATAAATATTAACAAAAAATACATATTTAATTAAATTGTATATATGTGTATATAGTTGACCGTAAAAAGTGATGTATAGGAAGATGGTCAGAGTTGCGGTCAAAGGAGAAACAAGAATAGTTTACAACTATTTATTTTCCGACGTTTCGCCCCACTTTGCAGGGCTTCATCAGGGCTAAAAAGATACAAAATGATACAATGATATCATTGTATCTTTTTAGCCCTGATGAAGCCCTACAAAGTGGGGCGAAACGTCAGAAAATAAATAGTTGTAAACTATTTTTGTTTCTCCTAGGACCGCAACCCTGACCTTCTTCCTATACATATTTAATTAAAATTGAAAGACAAATTGCTTATAATTTAAAATAATTATCTTTAACTGGAGGAAAAGCTTTATTAAAATACAAAGTTGTGTTGCCCAACTTCATTGAGTTGGTAATCACACAACACACTTACTTTAGTCTAATCAGACAATATTTTTAATCTTTACAATAAATAAGCCTGGACAAGTATACAATAATAAAACAATAATTATAAACATTAGCAATATATAACATTAAAACCATTTTTCCTATATTTTCTCCCTTTTTATTTTTCATGATTTTTTTTTTCTCCTTTTCTGTCCTTTCCCCTTTCTCTCTTTTTTTCTTTTCCTTTCCTTCTTTTTCACTTGCATATTTTGGCTTCAACCAAATTTGTCTTTAACAGAATAATAGATAAAACAGTGATAGAGATATGAGAAAATATATGAAAGATATTTAAATAACAAATTTAAATAAAAAAACAAATCAACAAACTATGTTAAAAGTTTAAAAATCTTTTTATATGCCCTTCTTCGTAAACTCATGACTTACTGCCCTACTGTATCCTTTCATAATTCCCCACTTATGCCTGTTGAATAGATCCATTATCTAGGACTACATCTGAACAAACGACTGACATAGAATCCTCATACAAGACTGAAAACACAGGAGACTGCTAGTCGATTCCGACTATTACAGCACTTACTGGCCAAACGGTCTAAGCTTACAACGAATTACGAAAGACTCATTTATAGACTATAATAAGGCCTATCTGCGATTACAGAGTTAAACTTTGAGGTTCCACTAAACCTTAGCATTCTTTTCATATCCAATCTTTGCAATCCAAAATCCTTAATGCTCCTTACTTTGTCACAAATCAGGCCATCCATCAGGACCCCTCAATGTTCCATATGTTTCCGATTTCGCCAAAACCAGATAAACATCCAATTCTTCCATGATAAACATCCAAACCCACTTGTTTCTAATCTGGCTTCTCCTTCATTACCTGATAATCCTCTTAGGGATCTGAAAAGAACATGGTTTCGAGATCTTCTCCACTAGAAGTGTGATTGGAGTTCCATCAATGTTGTATATATTTTAATACAGTTGTAATTAGCAATAAATAAATTTTAAAAAATAAAACCTTTTATATGTTCAAGGGGCACAAATATGTACGCCCGTGCCTTGAGTCACATGACGTCAGTAAAAACACGCTAAAAGAAAATATTTCTTCTAATAACAAACAAAATATTTACTATGAATTATTGAAGGTACCATCAAGTCATAAATTATATTATTATACGATAAAATTAAAGTTGTCACCATAAAAGATAATTTCCTCATTAGTACATAATTATTTCTTGAGGAAAAGTGGAAAGACAGCGCCCTCTGCTCCCCCTGTAATGCAGTAATGAAGGGAGGGCGACAAAAACTCTGGGGGGGGGTCCCATACTTTACACTGGATCCACATGTTAGCCACTTGCCGCAAATTCTAGACTTGTGCAAACGCTTGATAAGCAAAGGAGTCCACAAACGCTTGTTTTGTTCTTATAACTTTTATCGACTATTACATTAGAATTACTCTATTTTATTATAAAAAGGAATAAAACAAAGGAAACACAAATATCAGATAATTAAGTGGTAAATGATAAAAATGGTACGAAATAAGCTATAAATCCGACTTTCAGTCTAGATTTTTTTTATAACCATCCATCAAGACCTAAATGTAACCGATCTAGCCCGAATCCGATATTATTCCTTCCATAATAAACTCCCTAACC
>NW_027108531.1:342194-344293 GCF_000696795.3 Halyomorpha halys
TGTCAATTTTTCATAATGGCTTCTTGAATATATACTTTATTATTTCGTAATAATAAAGTATATGTAAATATTTAATTTTAACTAAATACAATGATTTATATCGAACTATCAATTGTGGTCATTAAATCTATATATCATCAAATATAGCAATAGCGAAGCATTGCCAGGTCTTATAAATTAACTTAATTTATTAAAAAAATTACAAATATAATTTGCTATTTTAAATATTTTCTGGATTTACGAATTCATGAATTACTTTTTAAAAGTTTGTTTATTTAAGTACATCAATTATAAACAATTTAAGCTTCTTCAATCGATCTTATTTCTTACTTCATTTTTGATTTATTGAGTTTAATTTATGTATGGTAGAAGTAATAGCTATATGATGGTTAGGGTAACTACTGGAGGGTTTTCACTTAATAAAGAATGCCACGACTTCTAAAAGGATTATATTTGTTGGTTAAGCGGAGTGCTCTTGGGGATTCGATGGATCGAAAAAGGGAAAAAGGTCGAGAGAGCAGTAATCGATTAATAAGAAATGTGAAAATGAAATGAGAAGTTTAAGAAGAGAGTACTAACAAGAGGCGAGGACTAATTTAGTGCCGCTAGGAGCTAAGGGGCTTTCACTTAGCACAGGCCACGCCCACCGCCCCGCCCCTCTCTCGGCCACGCCCACCTCAAACTTTCATGAAATAATTTTTTACCCGAGACAAAACTACCTCGGACAATTAGCATCAATATTTCAGACCGCGGTCTGAACCTGCTCAATAGCCTGGACTGAGGATACGGAATGAAGCTACGGATTGACGATCGGACTGACTGAACACTAAGAGGTCGCGTATCCATTAGTAACCTGTCACTTAGTACTCATGTCGTCTAATCCTACACGCAAGTGGAGTATTATGTCTTCGTGAATTTATGATAGCTAACATAAATCATATATTAAGATTGAATTGATTGCTATTTAGTCAACCAATATAGTACAATACACATTGCTAGTTTGTTGGTAACAATAGAAATCTTTTATTTTATTTTTTAATTAAAAAAGTACATCCAATATGGTATGACCAGATGAGAACATCATAACACATATAAATGAGTCATAAATGAAATGTAAATATTACACGATTTTCTCTTTAGGAAGTCTGGTAAGTCAATTCATAAAAATTTTTTGAGGTTAATAAACTACCAATTGAGTGTAATTTATATTAAATTAGCACATTATAGTACAACGTTTCGGGAATATGGGACTCATGTACTTTAAACCTCATAATTTGAATTTCATATAGAAAATCATGTCACATCATTACACTATTTTCACTTTTCTACCATTACTTATGTAGAGTAATGGCTGTGCTAAGGAGAAGTGAAGATGCACAAATAGGTAATGGTAGAAAAGTGAGAATAGTGTAAAGATGTAACATGATTTCTTATATGAAATTCAAATTATGAGGTTTAAAGTACATGAATATGGGACAGTGGTCCCGAAACGTTGTACTATAATATGATAATTTAATATAAATTACATTCAATTGGAAGTTTATTAACCTCAAAAAATTTTTATGAAGTAAATATTACAGTTTATTAACCTCAAAAAAATTTTATGAAGTAAATATTACAGTTTATTAACCTCAAAAACTTTTTATAAAGTAAATATTACAGTTTATTAATCTCAAAAAATTTTTATGAAGTAAATATTACAGTTTATTAACCTCAAACAATTTTTATGAAGTAAATATTACAGTTTATTAACCTCAAAAAATGTTTATGAAGTAAATATTACAGTTTATAAACCTCAACAATTTTTTATGAAGTAAATATTACAGTTTATAAACCTCAAAAAAAATTTTATGAAGTAAATATTACAGTGTATTTCTCTCAAAAATTTTTTATGAAGTAAATATTACAGTTTATAGACCTCAAAAAAATTTTATGAAGTAAATATGACAGTGTATTACCCTCAAAAAAATGTTTATGAAGTAAATATGACAGTGTATTACCCTCAAAAAATTTTTATGAAGTAAATATTACAGTTTATTAAGGCGTTGTGGAGACTATACAATTTTAAAGCTAGATAAGTACAATATGAATTGATCTCA
>NW_027108531.1:344868-348066 GCF_000696795.3 Halyomorpha halys
AAAAACTGTCAGTCGATTCGGAAACCCAATCATACATGTTGTAATTAATATACAAACATAATTAATTTTAGTTTTAAAAATTAAGATTTTTAATCTGTGTACCAATAGAAGGAAAATACTAGCCGCCATTATGTTCATTTAGACATAAACTAACAACACTGATTTATCGATTTACACTTTTCACTGTTTTTAAATTATTACATATTTTTCTGTTAAAAGAATTTTCATAATTTAAAAAAACAAAACAAAAGATGGAATACGGTTTTATGAAATAAGAAAGTACAAATTTGCCTAGAATGGATGCTTTAATGTTAGCGAATTTTTAAGCAAACTCGGATTTCTGTTCAGCATATTTAAGAAATGTAAAAACATTATGTATGCATATCATATATGCAGTTTATTTACTACTAATACTATATTTATTGCTGATGCTCAGTTTCAAACAGTTTTCTTAATGGAAGATTATTGATTGACCGTGTGTATTGATGAATGGAATATGCTCCGGGTGCGGTAAAAAAAAACTCAAATAGTAAATAATTATACTATTTTTATTTTTTTATACAGAGTCACTCTGTTCACTCTGTCTTTGACTCCCGTCAAAGCAGCCCTGACGAAGCCCTGCAAGGTGGGGCGAAACGTTGGCTCAATAAAAATAGTATAATTATTTACTATTTGAGTTTTCATAATACTGTTCTTATTTAAGGTTGCGTGTTTAACAACACGAACATAGGGCTTTATCATATTACTTTTGTTTGTTTGGTTTCATTATTATTTTTTTTCAATGAATCGATAATTTTGTATCGTACATAATCCTCCATATCCATTCCCAACTAGAACGAAAAATCATTACGCTTTTAATCATTTTAAGTAGTCTTTCGAAATAAATATAACCTCTAATGAACTTTATATTACAAGAGCCCAATAGGAAAAAAAGGCAGTTATTTCACATCAATTTTTGATTACTTTGATGAAAACTATGTATAATTAAAAGTGAAAACTGATGAGTCTGCCAAGTATAGGTAGGGGGAATACAAAATGGCGGCTGGTTCAAAATAATTAATATTTCATTCGGAGCTCTATATCTTTACAACTACCAACAACAATAGAAAATCTAAGATAACATCATTTAAAGTAGAGTAAATTTGCTAAAATGTAAGCTCTAATAGAACTATTTACGATCAATAGTTCTCGAGATAGCTTTTTAAAAAGCAACATATTTCATAAAAATGTTGTATGAAACGTACTGAAAGGTCAGTAGTGAATTAATATTGAAAAATCTATATCTCAAAAACCATTTGACGTACAGATGTCTATTAGCACTCAAATGAGCTATAAAGTAGTTTATGATGCTTATCTTCGTAGGAATAGTAGTTTTCATGAACTTTGCTAAAATAAATGGATTTATAGTTGTTCGAACAAATTTTCATTTGCCAAATTTATATTCATATGTGAATATCATAAAAACTACTTCCCCTACGAAGATAAATGTCATAAACAATGTTATGGTAAGTTAAATTTCTTGTATTTTGAGTGCGGGCAGACATATGTACGTCAAATGTTTCCTGAAATAAAGTTTTTTGCATAAATAAAACTTATTGTCCGAATAGCTATAAATCAATTTATTTTAACAAACATCATGAAAACTACTATTCATACGAAGGTTAAGGTCATAAACTACTTTATAGTTCATTAAACTAACTTTAATTTGAGTGCTAATAGACATAATGCGTTCATCTGCGTTGTAAAATTGGAAAACGGCGTGTTCTTACACAACACTTTATCATAATACACCATTTTGTATTTTAATCAAAATATTTAAAAGATAAGTGAAATGAAAGCCGCATTATACAGATGCCATCCTGTCCGTTTCATAATTGATTACTGGGGGTCTGGGTTCGAATCCCGTGAGGGCGAGTCGATATAATTTCAATTAGTGCAGCGTGTACAGCTCCCAAGGGAACGCCACAGCCTAATTTCATATTGTCATACTGAGAAACAAAAATATAATCGATTGAATTAAGTTATCGATATTGTGAAGGAACAGCTGATCCTTATTATACCAGGCTCGTTCCCATGGACCAGTAGCAACAACATATGAGAACCATTACAGTAACATAGATGAGGTACAATGATTTACTGTCGATGCGTTCATGTGACAGTCAGCGAGACAGTAGCTCCAATAAATAATTTATATGATACATATATAAATAATTCACCTTATAATTTCAAATATGAAGAAGAAAGTCAAGGGAATGGACAAAAGAGAATCGAAAATAATAACCAACTATTTATTATCCGAAGTTTCGCCCCACTTTGTAGAAGTCTGTAGAGAGTTGCTATCAACTTGAACAGTCCTTATGAAGCTCTACAAAGTGAGGCGAAACGTCGCAAATACATAGTTGTTAACTATTTTCATCCTTTTTGACTGCAACCCATCTTCTTCATATTTATAATTTATATGATTTTATATAAAGATATCGGTAATTGAAAAAAATCTTCAACCCCTTATGTACTATATAACCTATATAATGCAAATAAATGCAAACCAGATTTCATTTTATAATTTAGAACCTCTGCGTACCACATCATTATCATAACCTAATAAAGTGGTAAACACGATACAGCTGAAAAAAAACTCCAATAATTAATCACATACAATTACATCTAGCATGTAATGTTCCCATCAGGAACCGATACATAATACAAATATATAGATAAATGAATAAATTGCAAGTCCATCAAATTCCTCCCGCATCCAATCCTTACAATCCAAAATCCTACGTAAAATCCTTGATGCTCCTTATTACGTTACAAATAAACTCATCCACAAAGACCTTAATATCCCATTTGTTGCAGATTTGGCCCAAAACAGATATGCGTCTTTTCATTCCAAACTCCTAACCGATTAGTTCTTAATCTCTCATTCTTAACAAATCTTAATAATCCTCCGAGGCGTTTGAAAAGAAGATGGCTACGGGACCTCCTAATTTAAATTAATACTTGAAGTACCACCAATGGGTGTAAAATAAACATTCCACAAATTTACTTATTGTATTTAATATTTTGTACAGTTGTAAATTACATTGAATAAATTTAAAAAAAAAAAATTATTGTATTCAGATTTGTAGACTAGTAGTTATTGTAAAAGAAAAGGGGAAACAGCGAGAATAAAAAATAGACAAAAATATTGTTATGCCA
>NW_027108531.1:348116-350984 GCF_000696795.3 Halyomorpha halys
CTTTAATTTGAGTGCTAATAGACATAATGCGTTCATCTGCGTTGTAAAATTGGAAAACGGCGTGTTCTTACACAACACTTTATCATAATACACCATTTTGTATTTTAATCAAAATATTTAAAAGATAAGTGAAATGAAAGCCGCATTATACAGATGCCATCCTGTCCGTTTCATAATTGATTACTGGGGGTCTGGGTTCGAATCCCGTGAGGGCGAGTCGATATAATTTCAATTAGTGCAGCGTGTACAGCTCCCAAGGGAACGCCACAGCCTAATTTCATATTGTCATACTGAGAAACAAAAATATAATCGATTGAATTAAGTTATCGATATTGTGAAGGAACAGCTGATCCTTATTATACCAGGCTCGTTCCCATGGACCAGTAGCAACAACATATGAGAACCATTACAGTAACATAGATGAGGTACAATGATTTACTGTCGATGCGTTCATGTGACAGTCAGCGAGACAGTAGCTCCAATAAATAATTTATATGATACATATATAAATAATTCACCTTATAATTTCAAATATGAAGAAGAAAGTCAAGGGAATGGACAAAAGAGAATCGAAAATAATAACCAACTATTTATTATCCGAAGTTTCGCCCCACTTTGTAGAAGTCTGTAGAGAGTTGCTATCAACTTGAACAGTCCTTATGAAGCTCTACAAAGTGAGGCGAAACGTCGCAAATACATAGTTGTTAACTATTTTCATCCTTTTTGACTGCAACCCATCTTCTTCATATTTATAATTTATATGATTTTATATAAAGATATCGGTAATTGAAAAAAATCTTCAACCCCTTATGTACTATATAACCTATATAATGCAAATAAATGCAAACCAGATTTCATTTTATAATTTAGAACCTCTGCGTACCACATCATTATCATAACCTAATAAAGTGGTAAACACGATACAGCTGAAAAAAAACTCCAATAATTAATCACATACAATTACATCTAGCATGTAATGTTCCCATCAGGAACCGATACATAATACAAATATATAGATAAATGAATAAATTGCAAGTCCATCAAATTCCTCCCGCATCCAATCCTTACAATCCAAAATCCTACGTAAAATCCTTGATGCTCCTTATTACGTTACAAATAAACTCATCCACAAAGACCTTAATATCCCATTTGTTGCAGATTTGGCCCAAAACAGATATGCGTCTTTTCATTCCAAACTCCTAACCGATTAGTTCTTAATCTCTCATTCTTAACAAATCTTAATAATCCTCCGAGGCGTTTGAAAAGAAGATGGCTACGGGACCTCCTAATTTAAATTAATACTTGAAGTACCACCAATGGGTGTAAAATAAACATTCCACAAATTTACTTATTGTATTTAATATTTTGTACAGTTGTAAATTACATTGAATAAATTAAAAAAAAAAAATTATTGTATTCAGATTTGTAGACTAGTAGTTATTGTAAAAGAAAAGGGGAAACAGCGAGAATAAAAAATAGACAAAAATATTGTTATGCCATGTAAATATATGTATTGTACAAATATATACAATACATATATACAATACATCGGACATATGTCCGATGATGGATTGATTGGTATGCTGTGTATTGTAGCAACCCAATGTATTTGGGCAGCATGGCTAAGTAAACCATTTCTCTCTTTTTAATACGGTTCTAAATATGAATAAATAAATTAAAAAACCTTTTGTAACAATAGAAAAATTGCCTTTGATGGGTTACATGATGCCAGGGGAAACACGCTATATGAAAATGTTCATTTGAAAAAAGAAAGAAAGTGTTTATAGTGAATTAAAAAAAGTAT
The DNA here is from genome assembly GCF_000696795.3 of Halyomorpha halys. Classification (NCBI taxonomy): domain Eukaryota; kingdom Metazoa; phylum Arthropoda; class Insecta; order Hemiptera; family Pentatomidae; genus Halyomorpha; species Halyomorpha halys. The sequence goes on from NW_027108531.1 coordinate 349,921, forward strand.
CACCCAGTCCGAAGTGGTATTATAAAACGTCAGAATTGAATAAAATTATAAAAATACTTTATAACCTCAAAACCTTTTATTTCTCTGATGTGACACAAAACCTTTATGTGTCTGATGATAAATGATTTTGATTTTGTTTTAAGTGATATTGACTAATTAGAAATTGATGTTTTTGACCTGGGCAGAATATCCTGCATGGAGTTAGAGTTTTTTAAATTATATAGTTTCAAAGTTGTATTAAGTAGATTGTCCCTGCGGATGGTCGGATTGGCCGAAACGTCGGACTTATAAGAGAAATAAAAGGTTTTGAGACTATAATGGATAAAATTTGAATTATTTATTTTAAAAAAATTATAAAAATAATTTTGTCATTAATAAATAATTATTCATGAGGGAAAGTTGAAAGAGAGAGCCCACCGTTCCTCTTGTAAAGGAAGTAATGAAGGGAGGGTGTGAAAAGAACTGTTAGGTTTTTTTTTGGGGGGGGGCAAACGTTACACTGGATCTAAACATTTGGTACTTGCCACAAATTCAAAACTCGTACAAATGCTTGTTCAGCAAAGGAAGCCACTAACGATTGTTTTGTTCTTTTGACATTTGTCGATTATTACACTTTATTTACTCAATTTTCATTATAAAAAGCGACAAAAGAAAATATAGGCTAAACAAAACAAAGGAAACACAGATATCAGCAAATTAAATAGTAGATGCTATGAATTTATATAAATGGTACTACATAACCTATAAATCCAATTTTCCTTATAGATTTTTTATCAAATACAGATAAATTTAATTACTCAGTCATATGAATCAATAGGTAGAAAATGTATTTTGAGAAATCTATACCTCAAAAACCATTCGACGTACTGATGTCTATCAGCACTCAAATTAAAGATAGTTTAATGTACTTTAAAGTAGTTTATGACCTTTATCTTCATAAGATATTTTTTATTATATTTGCTAAAATAAATTGATTTATATGAAAGGAATATGGTCCGGGTGCGGTCAAAAAAACTCAAATAGTAGAAATATACTATTTTATCATATAAAATAGTATATTTCTA